>NW_024356397.1:857592-858164 GCF_902729225.1 Pteropus medius
GTAAGTCAACGGGGCCAAGTGCGTCCCTGGCCCCGGCACCCCCGCGCCTGCTCAGCCAAGAGCCTCTGCTCTTCCCCCAAGCCCTCCTAGTGGCTCTGGAAACCCATCGCCCCCTGCGCCAGAAATCGGGGGTAACCGCGGAGAACTAGCGCGCAGAACTGAGAGCGGGCAACAGCACTGGGGAGGTGGGGAGGAAGCGAGTGAGCAGGCACCAAAGACATCCGAGAGCCGCTTCCGGGGGCCCTGGCGCCCCGGGACGCCCGGCGGGCCGCGCTTTCCCTCCACCCGGCTAGGCCCGCGATGAGGCCGCGGAGCGCAGAGAAACGCGGAGACCCAGGCCTGGCGCAGAGTGGCACCCGGAGCCTCCTCTCCTCAAACTTCCGTCGCCGCTAACCCCGGGTAGCTCCGGGTTCTGCTCAAGGAACCGCGAACACATAATTTGAACATTTCAAAAATAGTTTTTAAAAGAAGCAGAGTAGCCCTGGCTGGCCTCTCCGGTCTCAGGCTCTGCTCCATTGCCTCTCTCCCCCACCACTCCCCCTCTCTGAGTTTCTCCCTGTCTTTCCCTCGCC
>NW_024356397.1:858203-1036281 GCF_902729225.1 Pteropus medius
CCTACCCCCCTGGCAGTTCCATCCTTCCTTAAATGCTCCTCTAAGTTCACGATCAAAGTTAATATCGCCCGCGATGGTGGCGCTTTTAAAAATTTCACAGACAGAGGGAGATAACGGGGAGGGGGGTTCACCCGGCTTTTCCAAAGAGCTCTTTTCCCTCCCTCCCCACCCCTTCTCCATCGTAAAAAGTCGAGTCGTTGGAAGAGAGGGCTTTGTAGGTTATAATAAAATCCTTTGAATGCTTATAAAACTCCACATAAAATCGGAGTGACCCAAAACACGAGGCCATCCCTGTTCTCCTTGCCTCCCCCCTATTCCCACCCTCCCTTTCTGGTTCCCTCCCTCGCTGCCCGCCTGTTCCCCCGCCGCTGCTACCTACTGGGGGCGGCTCCCTTGGTCGGCTCCTTGGCCGCCGAATGGGCTGAACCGGACGAGCTGGGATTCGTGTTTTCCTCCTCGGCCTCGGCCTCGGCACCCGCCTCACCCCGGGACGCTAGTCCCGAGGCCGGGGGCACCTCGGGCTCCCCCTTGGCCTCACCCTTGCCTGGGCAGGGGGGCTCGGCAGGCGCGTCGCCACCACCACAGTAGGCGTTGTCGAAGAAGCGGTCGAAGGCTTGAGGCAGGACGCTGTTCTTGTTGACTGAGGAGTAGAAGCTGGCGGGGGCTGCGTGCGGGGCGCTGGGGTGGTGGTGACCGCCGTATGAGCCTTCGTTTTTCATGAGGATCTCCGTGACGGTGGAAGGAGGCAGGCACTCCCGGTGCATAAGCTCGTCGGCCGCCGCATAGCAGGAGGAGTAGCTGTTCCGGTGGTGCCACTTGCCGGATGGCTCCAGGCCGTAGGACACCTCCCGGACCGGGGGCACTTGGGCCGAGTAGGGATAGGAGATCTGACGAGAGGGGGCCTGGGGCAGGAAGGAGGAGACCGTGGAGAACTCAGGCACGTAGTAAGTGCAACTGGGCAGATAGAGGTTGGAGGCGCAGCTCCCTCGCTCGCCGAAATCAGCGCCCCTCTCCTTGCGCGACGGCGAGCAGAAGTTGCCCAGGTTGACCGAGTTAAACATCGTTCTCTTCTCCTGCCGGCTCCAGATGGAGGTTTTGGACCCAGTCTAGCGAGGGGGGAAAATTTGGGAAGGCGAGATGACGCGTTATCCGTCTTAGTCTCTCTCCCCGAGCACGTGATCCAAAGTAGATATTGTCATATATCAGTTCGGAGCACTTCGCGGACGTAGGAGGGGTTCTCTCTTAGGTAAGATGGGGACGTTCAAGCGATTGGTTTGCAAACACCGCAGAAACATTATGAAAATCAATTGCAGATTTGTATTCGTTTTTCTCTCGTCACTCCCCTCCTCTCCATTCCACAGAGCGAGCAAAGGAGGAGAGAGGGTTGGGGTGGGGGGGTGGGCGGTGGGATGGGCGGGGGTGGTGGCTAGGAGGGGGTAATTGTATTTTTTTCTAGCTGCTGCTCTCTTTTTCCCCAGGATTGGATGAAGGAGGAGTGCTCTCACGTATGCGGGGGTCTGGCCTCCTCCTCATGATCAGCCAGGGGCTAGGGTGGGGATGAGGACCTCTTTCCCCACTGCAAGATTCCTCCAGAGATGTGAACCCTTCCTCCCAACTCTCAAGGGCTCTTACCCTGCCATCCCGCAGAGGGGCCAGTGCCTATTTGGAAGAGTTTGAAGAAGTCGATTCTTTTTTGGGGAGGACAGGGCTGGGTGTCAAGACTCCCTTTCCCCTTAGGAGAGACTCCTCAGAAGAGTATGTGAAGTTTCCGAAAGGTGAGGCAGCCCAGTAGCAAGTCCGTGTCCCAACTTCGTCTGGCTTGCTGTGCTGCTGGCGGCTAGGGACTCAGATTAGTCATAAATGAGTGGTAAGCCCTGCGCCAGCCGCCCAGCCGGTGCCTGGTGAAGTCTGGGAAAAACCTTCTCTAATGTTGTGTTAAATATTTAGTATGAGAGAGTGGCCCTGGGTGAATATTTCATGCCTGCCTTTATTGTCAATCAATGCACAGAAAGCTACAGCCACTGTGGATTTTTAAATCTCAAACCCCAAAGAAAAAGGTTGGAATGAGAGCCATATATCTTCTCTTGGGTTGGGGGCTCAGCCTCAGTTTGGAGGTTAAAAAGAAGCCTGGTGTCAGGGTCCAGGAAGGATATAGTGGCAGGGGGGATTGGTTTGAGTCTTCTATCTTTAAATGATTTGGGCGTTTTAGGGTGGGTGGCGGGGCCAAGCATAGGTCTCCAGAACAGACCAGCAAGGCGATGGAAGGGAGCTGAGTAACCTGGGTTGGCAGGGCAGGGCCAGGGGCCACTCCCAGCCCTGCTCCTGGGTGCTACAGCCAGGCCTTGGTGCCTCCTTCCTCTTTCTCAGCCTTACCCTGCCTTCCTCCACATCTGCCAGCCTTCTGGATGGCTGTGGCCCAAGAGGTGGACTCAGTGGTTCTGCTCTCCCTTGGCCATCCCTCTGGACAACACAAGACACATTTGGGCAGTTAAAAATTACTTTATGGAAAGGTTCTGGACTGGGCCCAAGGGGCCAGGGGCCAGAGCAACTGCCATAAGTAGAGCAACCTTGGATCCAAAGAGGAGCTGCCAGGGCACGATTTGTTCAAGTAGGAGGGGAGGAACCGAAGCCCCCAAGGACTCAGCCCATAGTGCTCTCAGGGAAAGCCAGACATGACGCAAATCTTCTTTACACCCTAACTCATGGTTAAAATTTGGATTTGATTATCTTTGCAGACCAATGATGAGGTACTGAAGCCCCAAAACCAAATGTGGAAGACACAAAAAATGATGCCTCATCCCCAGGTACAGCCTTCTAAATCCACTCCTTCTTAACCTTCCTGCCTCCCCAAATTTGATCTATCTTTAGAGCAATACCTGGAGTGAAGCTGCCTCTGCCATGCATCCCATTCTTGGGGTGGCTCTGTAATACCCAAGGATAGGCCTCTAGCACCCCTCTCCTCATTCATCCATCGCTGAGTGCTGCTTCCCAAGCCCTTCTTTAGACCTGACTAGATCCTAACTGAGGGCAAAGAGGAACTAGGCTGGGGCTTTGTTAAAGTGTGGGACTGCTCCGTCGGTAAGGGGCTAGGAGCTGCAAAAGAAAAATCTGTTGCTTTTTCTCTTTCCTCTACCTTTTTTTTATAGAGTGAACTGGGGCCAGCATTTTTAATTATAATAATGGGGAACTATGGACTATGGTTTTTATGGGGTTCATACTGACCTCATTAAACTTGAGTTTATAGGAGGCAAATGCTCCCCGAACAGAGATAGGAACCTACAAGAGGTGTGGATGAGGTACCACTATCCCTTGCAGAAGTGTGGATGAGGGCTCAGAATCTCAGGTCTGGCTTTCCCCACTTTCCCCCAGGGCCTTGCTTCCTTCCCCATCCTGGCCTCCAGGGCAATGTGGGGCCCAAGCCCCCAAAGTAAATTCTGCACAGTGGGGAGGGGTGTGCTTCCTGTGAGCAGACAGCTGTGGGCCTGAGCACTTGAATTTGACCACCAAAGTTTATTCCAGGGCCACCATAAAAGTGAGCCAGGCAGCTGCTGCAAGGAGCTGCTGGCGGCTCCATTTTCTTGAAACAAAAAAGAAAGGCAAGAAAGAATGTCCAAGGAATTGATGTCCAGGAAACTCTAGGGTCTCCCAACAGAGGTTCTGAGAACTAATGTTATTCCCTTTAAAAGTAAGACACCAAGTTCCATTTTTTCCCCTCATTTTGGTCTGACTATTGATTTTTCAACAACTTTAAAACATCTCAGCAACTGGAGGTTGCTGCTGGGGTTGAGGAGAGAAGACCCAGACTGATGGGGTTGGTGAGGCATTGATTGGCAAAAATGCCCATGTTGTGGGCTGCCCGCCTCCCTACCTGGCTCTAGGTCCAGGCCCCTCTGAAGCATAGACTGAGCTGCTTGCCCCAGATTGCACCCCAGTGCCTCCCCAAAATGAGACCTATTTGTGGCCCTAAACCAGGTCCCAAAAGTCTGGCGAGCCCTACTTCCTGGGGTGGAGGTAGCTTTCTGCCCTCTCATCTCATGGGTGCCTGTGGCCCCGTCACTATCCTGAAGTCCCAGCTTTCACCTGAAATACTCTTCCTCGACAGAGACATCCTGCCTGCTCCACAGCTCTTGGTGGCCTCAGTAAGCACCGCCTGCTTGCCTGGCTTCTAGCAGGCAGCTGTGGTCTGGGCAGCTGCTGTGGTACTCTGGCCAGGGCCACGGACAGACTCCAGAACGCTTCTCTTCCACACATGGATACCAGAAATGGCTTCAGAAGAGGGCAGGATCTCCCAAATTCCAGCCTGGGAGACCCCAGCGCAGCATCCCCCACACAGCTATGGTTGTTTTGCAGCTTGACCACCTTCTCCTGCTGCTCTGGGCTCTACAGTAGATTGTGGTAGGGAAAGGGGCCTACCCCACAGACCATGAACTGGGAGGAAAACCCAGGGAGGCGCAAGGGAACCAGTAGAGCTCTGGTGGGCTTGGACTGTAAATTCAGGTTCCGGGAGGAATCAATAAAAAGATAAACAATAGGTGGAGAGCCAGAGGAGGAAAAGAGCAATTAGGAGGATTTGCTTTGTAAACTATGTAAATGTCTAACCAATGTACTATATACTTGAAATTAATAAAATAAAAGTTTTAAAAAATAAGTGCATGGACATCCTCAGCATTCGGAGGCTGGCTGGGCAAGCAAAGATGTGCCCTCATTAGAAATTGGCTTGCATCTTTCTGCACATATTTGTTTCTTAGAGCAATGCCATTACATTTAACAATCCCTTTAGTGCACTTGGGGATTTTTAGTCCAGTGGTTTATCCTGTACCCGTGGGACACTTCTCACCCCCAGCTCGAGAACTAGAAGGGGAGAGAACTGTCCATTCTCGGTCCCCACCTATCCTCAGCCCTGACCATTGCCCCAAACCCAAAGCCCCAAATCAGGCCACCTAAGAAGACGGATGCTGCTCGGAGGATCCTTGGGCCCCTGGACTGGACAGGGGTAGGGAGAAGGGCAGCTCCTCCGCCCCCGACAGCCCCACCTACCTTCCTCAGCAGAAAGACTGTCCCAGGAGGCTAGCAACAAGACCCCATTTCTCCCTATAAAAGTCCCATTTTATGAGCCGGTTTCACTGTTCCCCTTCACCAAATGCTCTAAAATGAAGGAAATGTCTTAAAAGCAGTCTGGAAATAGAGCCGCTACCTTTGGACCTTGGTTTCCAAACCCAGTTGCAGCAGCAAAGAAAGTGTTTTTTTCTGGGCAGAATTGCCTTGCTGGGCCACCCAGATCTCCCAGTTTCCTGCGGAGCTGAGGCCAGGTTGGCCTGGACGTCATTCCCCGGCTTTAGCGCCTACTTAGGCTCGGACCCAGTCTGCGCAGATCAAAGTGAGTTTGCCGCATTTTTATGAGATCAACTTCAGTGGCTCTTTACTTGTAATCAGACGCCTGGGTAGAAAATGCAAAAGGGAACAGCCTATCAATCCACAAAGGAAAAGCGGAGGGAGAGAAGAAAGAGAGAGAGACACCCATGGAGTGAAAATTTTCAGGTGACACATAGCAAGAAGATTCTGGTCATCAACAAAAAAAGACCCTTCGCCTGCAGCAAGGATGGTTTGCAGGTCTGTCTGTCCCAGCCTCCAGGCCCTGCCATCTGCCTGCACATTTCGCCCCATTTCCGGGAGACGGGAAGCCTGACTCGCCTGTGTTCTCAAGCTTGATGTGAAAGCTTCCACAGTGTGGACACACCACGTGGGGCGAGTGTGGCCGCCTGGATCCAGCAGGGAAGTCGCCTTCGGCTCACAATTTAAAAGTCTCGCTCATTTTTCTGCTTTCCTCTCTGCGGTCTCGGTGGTTCTCTCGTCACTACAGCTAGAAGTTCAGTTACAGGAAGATTCACCAGAGATTTATCGCCTGGCCCCAAACTTGGAGAGCTTCGTTGTCATAAACAGTCGTCTATTGTCTAGACTTTTATCTCCGGGTATGGATTGTGCATTATTGAGGCTCAGGAGACACGACCCAGCTCTGTGGGATATATGTGCAGCTGAGTGCTCGCTCCACCCCCCAAGGATTTCTGCGGGTAGGTTTAGGAGAGTGCACAAATTTGTGTGTGCGGGGCAGGTACACTTGAGTGTCCATGGGTAGAGACCCAAGATAAGGAATGTCTCTCTGTGCCTGGGAACATTCTGGTGCATGTACTTGTGTGTTGGGTGAGAATTTGTCACGGTGTGCTTTGTTCCTGGGGCATTTTTAGTGTTCCTGTCTGGGCTTTGGGGGTTTTATTAACCTGCATCCGCTCGGTCTGTTTATGCCCTTTCGAAGCAGATCATCTGGTGTTTTTCAATATTGAGGCCCATTGTATGTGTTTGCCATCTCTGAGGAAATGGGCTTGGGTGATACCTTTCCAGTCTTGCTCCCTCGGATTCCTTCACCTATCCTCAGTCGCACCTCAGCCTCTGCCTTCACCGGAGTGTCTGGCCTTGCCACACATCCTTCAAATCCCTAAGTCTCCCAAGCAGCTACCAATTTTCTGTCACCTACACGAAACACATTTTTTGCAGGATGAGTTCTGACTATCTCTGTCTTTCCCATACTAGGGGAAATGTCCCAGCTCATAAACACCCTCATTTCCTGGCGTTCCCCTTACCCAGACTGAGGGGGACATCAGAAAGGGCCTTCCCAGACAATTTTGACCTTTTGAAATACTCTCCACAGAACTCTAGATAATGCCAAAGAGGGCCTGCCACTTCCTCCCAGGGGCCTCCTGGCTGCAAATGTCCTCACCCTGGCCACTCCCTCAGCCCCTTGAGTCCTGGCAGTAAGATGTTTGCCCAGATTAAATGTCTGTGGGAGAGACAATTATTGCCTCAGATCTCAGGGTCAGATGTTATTTTTTAAAGCCAGCATACTTTAACACCAGAAGAAATAATCATATTCTCCTCCCCTTTTGTTTTTCATTATCAGAACAGAGTGAGAGGCTCCGGGCACTGAGGCCTAGGAACTCCACTGACCACCCCTACTGCTCCTGGCTGTCCCAACCTGGGCCACAGGCCCCACTTCAGTTCCCTAATAGTCCTTAGGCACCCCGAACTAGGTAGGTAAAGTAGGAGGAGACTGATCTCAGAGGCTGGTTTTCCAGTTGAGAAGGGTGGAGGGGACAACAATTAGGGGTTTGTGGAGCATAAGATTTAACCAGAAGCCCCCTCCATTGCTTTCTGGGTGTCCCTCCCTTCCCCTGCCATTAGAATACCCATTTTAGAAGAAATGGTTAGGCCTAAAAAGGGTCCATGAGCGCAGAGCACGAGAAAACAAACTGAGGTCCAGGAAAAAAGGAGGGGAGCCCTTCACAGTCTTCCCACGCCATATTCATATCCTCTTAGCACCCCCCCTCTCTCGATCTCGATCTCTATCTCTATCTCTATCTCTCTATCTCTGTCTCTCTCTATCTCATCTCTAGTACGACGTTGGAAGGAAAGGATCAAGGATTCCACTTCAGGTTCTTTTCTCCCGTCGCCTCCTTCTTGGACTGAGCCTTTCCGTTGCCCGGCAGCCCGGGCGCTGCCGCCGCTCCGGAACTCACTTTCCCTCCGGCGGGACGGCTGTGGCGTCGCCTAACTCTGTCTCCCTGTCTCTGTCTCTCCCTGCCTCTCCCTGCCTCTCCCTCCCCTCTCAAACCAAAAAATATCTAATATCCTTGTTACTCCGCACCCAAGGCCTGGGCTGAGCGGGCTCAGAGCTGGGGCAGCCGGGATCACGCCGGCAGGGCCGGGTCTTTGCGCGCGTGCTCTTCGCTCTCAGCCTCACCCGCAGCCGGTTTCTTTGCTAGCTGCCGGCTTAAAACGCTTCTCTATCGCCTTCCTGCTTCTCACCCTTTTTCTTTGACTCTGGATCTGAGAAATACATTCAAGTCTCCTATCTCATCACCCCACACACAAACACACACACACACACACACACACACACACACACACACACACACACACACTCGTTCTGCCTCACTTCTCCTTACCGAGTGTAACGTCTTGTTTTCGGAAGGAAATCTTAATAGATATTTAAGCTGTAAATGAACTTTTCTTTGTGACGGCTAATTTTCTGTCCAGTTCTTAACGATCTGCTCCTCTTCGTGGTGGAAAGGAACGGATTTAGAAGTCGGCAGTAGGAGAGGGAGGGGTGGAGAGAGACGAGCCCAGAGTTACAGACAGTGGAGAGAGATACCAAGGACTGAGAGATACAGAGAGGAAAAGAGGCGATGGGGTGAGGAGAGGAGGGAGAGAGGGAGGAAATAAGGGAAGGAGGGAGGGAGGGAGGGAGGGGTCCCCAGCTGGCGGGAGCGGAGCCTGAGAGAGAAAAGGAGAGAAAAGTTTCCCGTAGTCTTCATTAGTTGGCTTCTCTGTCCGCTGCTTCCCCCAACCGACTGAGATCACCTCCAATAAAGGAAAGTGGGGGGGGGGGGTGTCTTTTTTTTTAAGACCCCAAAGAGTTCAGTGTTTACAGACCAGAAATGCCACGGCCACGTCCTGGCAGAAAGAAAGACTGAAATGGAGGACCCGACGCCTTCCTTATAAGGTACCATGCTAACTTGACCTTCACTTTGTCATGGCGCCCTCCGCCCACCCAGACTGCTTTAGGCAGCCAGGCAGAGCGAGAGCCGCGGCGGACCCTGGCCTCTGCCTCCCTCCTTTCTTTCTTTATCTTTCATAACCCTCTTTTCCATTTTTTATTCCCCTCCTTTTTCCTTCTGTCTTTTATTTCCTTTTTTTCCTACCTTCCCTTTTTATTTCCTTCCTCCCCGCCCCCAACTACCCCCTTCATCTTCCTACTTCTTTTCTTTCACTCATTCCTTTTGCTCTTGCCTGCCGGTTTCACGGTTTCAATGGATTCTCTCTTGCCTGGCTCACTGTAGCATTCTGTCAGTCTGTCTCTGTCTGTCTCTGTCTCTCTGTCTCTGTCTCTCTGCCTCTCTGTCTCTCTCTCTCTCACACACACACACCACTCACCCTTTCCCTCTCCCTCTCCTTCTCTCTCTCTAGTCCCCCACCCAGCTTTCTGGTCTTCTGAATCCCAGAAACAAAAAATATATATTTTTTAATTCTTTCCCCACCCTCACCCGAATTGATCCATAGCTATAGGCTGGCTCCCCCCAGCCCAGGTGTCCATGAGGAAGAGGGTCCAGGAAAGAAGGCCAATTGGGATCACAAGGGGCTTCACTCTGGGCTCAGTGCCCAGTTGGGGACAACAATGAACTTGGTTTTGATAAGACCCTGTTTCCCTCTCACTGGCCTCCCCTGCCAAGTCTCTGTGACTCTAGTGGTTTTGAATTGAGGGTGAAGCCCTTGACTGTGGGGGACATGAGGACAGCAGAAACCACTGCTCTTGAGATTAAAGGGGAGATTTAAGTATCAAATTGTTGTTTGCCCTTCTCTGAGCTCTCAGCTCCTAAAATCCTAGAGGTTTCTCTTAAGACATTTGGGGAGGGAATTTAAAGAATTAAAGATTTCAGCAGATTCACACATGCATAAAAATAGGAAAGAGAAGACTATTGGGGCCTCTCTACCTTGCCTCTTGCTGCTCCCAGTCTCCAGTAGAGCTTCCCACATTAACTCTAATCATATCTTGTGAGGCTATAAAATAAATGATATTATCAACACCCTAACAATTGTCTATTGTTTGCTTACTTGTGATAATTACAATACTAGATGTGGCACTTCTATGCAAATAAAGTAAAGGCAAGCAAATATCCTAGAAAATGAAACTGGATCACCAAAGCCTTCAAAACCTTTTATGCCTTCTTGAGGATGTTCCAGAATCTGTAAGCTCCTGACTAAGATCTCCTTGGTCTAGGAATAGCCATCTCGTAGGGTATAGGGTGATACTGGGAGACCCTACCACCTTTTCTTTTATATCTCATACACCCTCCTCCTTCTCTGCACAGATACCAGAGGGAATCAGACAATAAAAGGGAAATGCTTTCTCTCTCTCTCTCTCTCCTCCTACAATTATCCGGATAATTGCATGAATTCTTCCTTGAATGCTGCTGTACAGTCAGGGTTGGGATTTCAGCAGGAAGTGCAAGGGACAGGATTCCAAATGCAGAAAGCTGAGAGCCCTGCCTTCTTACATTCCCAGACTTTATAGTTCTGTCTAGTGTTACATTGTTTCTTCAGGCAAAGATCTTTGTTCACTTTCAGTCATATTTCTCCCTTCCCCCTCCTTTCTTCCTCCCCACCCATTTTGGTCCCTTTAAAGGAGACTCTGATCATCTTCTGCTTTTAATAGATGACTATAAAAATAAAATTAATTCCCCCCTGCCCTTTAATATCCATATCTCTCTGTTAAGTATGAGCATTGGTGAAAATAAACAGAATTAAGTGCTGCGACCCAAACCAGCAATTACATCCAAGTTATTATTTTTTTCTCTCCCACTGGGTCTGGCTTATCTAGGGATATTCACTCTGCTGCCGGTCTGGCTTATCTAGGGATGTTCATTCTGCCGTCAGATAACCAAGGGGTATTTGTAATTTTTTTTTACAAGCTCACTGGGTCCTGAGTCAGCACCAGTCTGGTAGAAAAAGCAACCATGAAGCCAGAGAGAGAGCCACAGGAAGGAAGCGAGCACCATATCAGACAGAGATGAAAAGAAACCACTCGCAGAAATGCAGAGAAAGGAGGAGGCGGCAGGTCCCCCAGAGGGCAAGACAGTCAGAGACAGAGGTTTATGTACTTCTATTTAAAGGAAAAATTTTAATTTGAGACTTGATGAAGAAAAGGAACATTTCTGGGAAGGGAAGAAGAGAGGGAATTACCCTAGTCACAGCAGAATACCCCAGAAGGGGAGAATGCTGGATGCTGGATAAACCCAAGTGGGTGCCCCAAACAGCCCACCAGTCAGTTGCTGCCCTACAGACTGCTGAGCTGGGGCCTCAAAGCCCCCCCTCGCGGCCACCAGGGCTTCCTAGCTCTCCTTATCATCTTCATCTTTATGACAAGACTTGTTAACAAGACCAGCAAGCTGGCCACGTACATCTATCTAAGCCGCTCATGCTCAGCTAAGCAGCGGCCGGCGTGGCACTAATTAATTGATTCCTTTGGACAGTAAAATATGGCCACATCTACATGGAACCCATCAACTCATAAACAATATCTCTGCTGGATGTGAGTGCATTGTCTCTCAAAGATTTTTCCATAGACATGTGTCATGCAGTCCTGGGTTTTTAGCCGCTAAAGAAAGACCTAAGTGGGACTAATTTTTAAGAAGCCAAAACAGTTAGCTCAGTGTCAAGAAATGCTTTAAGTTACTACTATCCGAGCGGGTTTTGTTGAAAAAAGCTTGGATTATAAGATACCCTTTTTCTACTGCTTGTGTAGACCCGGCCAACAAGGTTAAGGATGGGAACCGGAGCAGAGAAGCTGGGTAGGCCAAAATGCTCTCCCGGGTTGGCTGGGAAGGAGTAGGGCTGCTCCGGGATTTGAGAGGAACATAGAATATGAGGTCTAGCATTTGCTTCATGCTGCTCTCTAGACTTGAGATTTAAAGATAAAAACTTTAAAATTTAAACAAGCCTTTACTTTTAGGAGCTCTCAAGTGCTCAGCACACACCCAGAACCTGTCTGTAGCTCAACCTGCCTGTTATACACCTCACTAGGCCGTTGCATTCCCCTCCTTCCCCCCTTCCTTAACTGGCAGCCTAGAGTAAGTCTATAATATATTTATATTAGATCTAGAAGAACACGTCCTGAGACATAGGGTGTAACCTAATTATATAATGCTAATTTCATACATTCGTGATTATGTAGATTCTGCTGCTCTAAATATAGACCTTGACTTCAAACAAGAGATGCAACAGGGAAATAGAGATAGGAGACCATTTATATAAATAATCCATGTAGACATAGAAAGGGTTTTGAAAAACCAGAAATAATAGAAATACAGAAGGACAGAAGGTGCTAGTCGATAGAGATTGTCATTGCTAATGCTTGAGCTTCCTCCAGCTACTATTTAAGTTTGCAAGAGAAATGTGTCTTATAAATACAATAATATGTAAACTCAAAGAATGTACTTCAATTGTATTTGTTAAGCAAACAACATATTTTTCATACACTGGGTAGATTTGTATTTTGTGTATATATAATAATGTAATGCATTTTTAATGCAGTTTTTATTATGGACATATTAATATCTGGATGCATTTTCTATGCACTGATTTTATATGCCTTGTGGAATGTAAACACCCATGTAGCTAAATAGATGCAAGACTGTAATTCTCTGTGTAGGATATATGTAAGTGTACTGTCTATATATGTAAATGAATTTTTACATGTGGTGGATATACATGCTTTATGTAATCTTTTTTCTAGGAGGTTGCTCTTCTATACAATAGATAGAAATGCTTCTGTATGTATATTTTCTAGAGGAATATATTTTTCATGCCCAGAATGTACATGTAATATAGATATCTGTGCATTTTAGACTGTTTCAATATATTGGTTATGTTGGCAGCATGGCTAAGTGTGCATTTTATGGAACATCTTTTTCCGGCTCAATATGTGGACAATGCATCTTTTACAGGGAGCTTTCTTAGCAACAACTGTCAGTGAGTCACATCCACACAGACCTGTCCTTGAAGGAAGTTCTCCATTCTGGATCAAGGAAACTGACAAAGTGGAGGCTGGTCTCCAGTCCTCAGCAAGTGGCTTTGGCTCAGAGAGGAGAAATCATTCACAGGCAACCGGCTATTTACACTGGCTAAAGATCCGGCTGTGTTTGGTTTCTTCTAAACTCAGTTTCTTGGCTCCTGTGCCAGGCTCCTACCGGCGGCAAAGGCTTTAGGAGCCTCGGGGCAGAGCCGCTGGCTGCAAGAGGGGCGGCGGGAGGGCGGGCCGCGGCTGTGGAGACACTGCGTGCCCAGCAGAGGGAGGGCACTTAGGAGAAAGGCCTAGTTCCCACAGTCCAGCAGCGCCTCAGACTCAGGCTGTTCTTCGAAGTCTCCCACAAACTCACGGGGCTTTCCCCAGGCCTGGAGTGCTCAGGGACGAACGGCTGAGCAGGTCCCGTTCTCCGCAGCCACCAACGCTCCGGCCAGCAGGGGTCATCCCCTCTCTGGCGGGGCCCCGGCGACCTCGGGCGGCGACCAAGAGCTGCCTGCGCTGTGGGTCGGCAGGTCAGAAGGAGCTGGGAGGCATGCTGGCTGTCCTTGTCCCCGGACCCTGGAGCAGCCCGGAGCCGGGGCCGAGCCGGGCGAGGAATTGGACCGAAGTCTCGGAGTCCTCGCCACCAGGCCAGGGGCGAGCGGCCCAGGCGTCCGCACCATACCCCGCGGCCGACGCGCCTTTGTCTCCCCGCCTCTCCTAAGCAGCTAGCGCGAGCGCCGCGCCGGCTGCAGCGGTGCGGGACGTCCAGGGTCGGCGGGCGTCTGGCGCACGCTTCGCTGCGGAAAACCGACAACTCGGTCTTGACCGAGACAGACATGGAAGAGCGACCGCTCCAGCCTAAGGCTCTGGCATATGCGGGGCTGCAGGATCCGGGGCCTGCAACCCACCTCGCGCCGAATTACACCGGAATCTTCGGCGCCTTCATGTGCCCGCCACGCAGAGAGGGTTGGGGACTCCGGGGTGCGTTTCGCGCGCAGGCTCGGGGCCTAAGAACGGCTCTTACTTTCCCGGTAATGGCGGGGAGGATGGGCGGGGACTCCGGCCTGTCCGGAACCCAAGGTCCTGGGGATTTGCTTTGTTCGCAGATCGGGGTCGGCAGTCCCTGCTCTTGCTCTGGGTCTGAGCCATCGATCGCACCCGGTTTCCGGCTGCATTAGCATCCACAGAACCCGGGCTGCAGGGCCAAACTCGCGCCCGCTCAATAGTGGTTTTAAACACTCTAGCTGCGTTTATGCAGGTCAGAGTGGAGTAGAACTGGGTGAATATCAGGGCCAAATACACAATTCATTTGGAAGTTTACAAATACACAACAGCAGAATTATTTTCTACCTGAATCGTCCAGATAACACCCTTTTTCTTGATCCTCAAGATCCAGTTACAGACCCAGGTTGCTTTGTCTTAAAGTCGGTGGAGTAAATTGTAGTTTAGGGGACTTAACCAGACATCGTTGCAAAATAGATGAAATCTTTGCTCAGATCCAGAGCTCAGCCATGCCTTAAGTATTTTGGGTTGTAGCTCAACCATGAGCTTCTTTTGGGCCGGGAGACCCAAGGATTTGTTTTTTCAGCCATTGGGAGGAGGTTATAGTGTCTTTCCTTCTGTGACAGCTCCCCCAGTTATTGAGTCTCAGGGCTTGTGTAGACACCACCCAACAAGGTAATTTCTCTCAGACTTGCAGTGTATCTGGGAATAAGTCAAGGGAATAAATTAAGGGCCAGTTACTCCTGACCTCCCTAAAGTTCTTCCTTCCTTTTTAGACAGAAATGCCTTTACTCTTAACTCTTCCTGTATAGATGCGTCTTAAGAAGAGGATAGTCACTTGTCTAGTAGATTCATTGTTATTCACACTCTACCCCTCCCCTTTATTCAGACCAAGGAGAAGCCACCCATTCCCTCTCTGAGCTCATGGCTGCCAGAAAGTATCCAGTTTCCAGCCTCATTCACACTCTGTGGGGACATTGTATGAATACCCCCAAAGCTTGGGATTGCCTTTTTGCCCGAACCCCTCATCTACACAAGACAGCTGGGGATTGCAGGGTAAAAGGAAAACGAGGTTTGGTTTATATTTCCTGGTTTTTCTAGTTGCAGGAGTAAAGAAAGAAAGAAAATTTTCAGAGCAGGAGGCGTGGCTTGAAGCCTGGGCTCAGCAGTTGGGGGGGGGCGAGGGGGGGTGCTGCTATTCCAGAGCAGGCACAGGAGGGTGGAGGGAGAATTTGGAGGAGATGCCATGATTGGAGCCAGGCTGTGAGAAAGAGAAACTGGGACCAGAGGCCCAAGGGTAGAGGCAGAGGGAGGGCATCCAGTCCAGAAGGAAGGATTGAGGTGGAGATGCGGAGGGCTCATGGGCTCAGCTGGAACTGAGACTCTGGCCTAGATCTAGACCTTTTTCTGGCATAGCCCAGAGCAGGTCAGTGGCTAAAGGAGATGGAGCCTATTTCATCAGCTTCAAGTGTTTTTTTAATACCCTGCCTAGTCTCGTGCAGTGCACACCAGAGGGAAGCCATGCGGTTAGGACCATGGGGTTGAAGTGTAGACCCACCAACACCTGCCCCATATCCTAGGGCACTCTTATCATCCCAGCCCCTACTTGCTACCGCCGTTAACCTGGCTTTGTTTCGTGGAGATCCTGCAGGTCAGACTTCCTTTTTTCTGGCCCTGAAGCTAGTTCTAGTCTCTTCCAGGCTATCTACATTATTTTTACAGCCCCACAATTTCTCAAATATTCCGCCCTCCCCAATCTATTGCCCCCCAATTTTCTCTCTTCTAGTAAATGCGTGGGACTGGAGATGACAGCTCATCAACAGATCTTAGTTGCTCATATTTTTTGTTGCCCCTGCAACTGCTCTTCCTTTATTATTATACTTTTATCGCTTTTATTATTCACCTGAGCTGGAGAAAATAAAGTGGGAAACAGCTAGGAGGCTGGGGTCCCATTCTTTTAGGGCAGAGGAGACAATGTGTGGAAACTCGGTTAAATATTTTTTCTCAAAAAAAAATCACATCATCATACAGTCATGTTTTAATTCTTATTATTAATATTAATATAATGAAGCAACTCTGTACAAGGACTATATAAAGGAGAAAACGTGCTAAGGACAAACATTTGAATAGGAGGGCACACTACAGAGAGCTGGGAATGAAGGAAGGAGAGGGCATCTACCCAAAGGGACTACACAAGGTACTAGCAATAGACACAGAGAACAGGACATAGATTGACAGAGAAGTTCACAGAAGTCAAGTTTAAAGCGACAGGAAGAGAATATTGCATATCTTTGTCTCCCCACCCCTTTTGGAGTATTCTGGTCTATCTTCTCTATTAGGCTATAGGAATCAAGCTGGAATGGTAGAGCTGGAATTCAGCACCCCAGAGCCCAAGGGGTCACAGGAGGGGCTGCATGAAGGGGTACATGGGTGACCAGGCAAAAGGGAAAGTATCTCATACCTGGGTCAGCCCACAGGGAAACATGTAGATAGCTGGAATGGTGATGATTTCTGCAAACTTGTATATAAGTAAAACAAGTTTATATGGGTGGGGAAGTGTGTGTCAGGTGACCAGTGGGGGTTGGGGACATGTGATTGTATAGCCACTCTGCAGGGCTGTATTTGGGGATATGAGGCTGCCTGCTTTTAAGTACGGTCAGGAGAGTGGGGTGGGCCCAGTGATATACTGAGCTCAGCTGTGCCTATGTGTTTGCCTGTGCCTCTGCACAATCCTATACAGGGACTTGAAGCTGTGTGCTGGTGAGAGAGTGGGGAACTCTGGATTGACTTTCAAGAGTGTGTTATGGGAGACTCACCCTAGGTGGGAAAAATTCCAAGCTAGCAGATTGGTTTCACACTTTCTAGGCTGAGCTTAACTCCCATCAGTCCCTTGTTCCTGGCAACAGTGAGTTAGCAGATGGGAGTTTGGGAGACTCTCACCAAGAGGGATAAAAATGAAATGTGGGAAGGCAGGTGAGCTGTTTCACTGCTTCTCTCTCCTAAGCCAGCCTAGGATCTTTTGGGCTGGGGCTGGGGCCTGAAGGGGGCTGTGAATAAAAGCCACTCTTTGGCCTCCAACTGGTTCTAGGGATGTGCTCCTTCCTGTGCTCTGGTCCACAAGTAATCAGTGGCTCTAGGCCTGGGAGGCAGAGGCAGTGGATCCTGAGACAAAGGGCAACGTTGGGAAGTGGGGGTGGGTAAAAGACAGAAAGAATTGGGCGGGGGGCTGTAGCACCCCCTCCTTCATTGTCACCAGCCTGGGAAACCTGGGGTGAGCTGGGGCCTCTGTGGCTGGTAGCCTCTTTAGAGGCGAATTCTCCTCCCGCCTCGTAAATTATGCCAGTCCAGCCTCCAGCGGCCGTGACCATGAACGCCAGCGGGGATGGGAGAATCAGTGGTAGCAGCTCTGGCTGCCAGAAACTCTCCCTGCCAATCAATGCCACACTTCATAGCCCCTTTCACAGCCTCTTGGGCTTCCCGAAGGGCCAGGTGGGGGTCCCTGGAGTGGCTACTGAATAGGAGGCTACCTCTGCTCAGCTTTCAATTCCCCGCTTGTAGCTTCCGGTTCGCAGCTGCCTGGGAGGCAGGAAGAGTGGACAGCAGCACACCTGTGAGCAACTGGGCTGACAGAGGGCTCGGGAGAGGGCTGGGGACCACGAAAAAGTTCAGGCAGCTTGCCCTAGAGGGAACATAAGGCTGATGATCACCTTGTCTGATGCCGGGTCTACCAAACATCCATGCCTCCACCTGCTCTGCCGTCCTTGCCTGGAGAATGCAGACCCCTTGGACTTGGGCATTGTTGATCATTCTATTCTCCCAAACCACATTTTTTTTTCTAGGTTCCCCCACTTCCTTCTCCTTGCCCAGAGATACCTTGACCCCCTTTGCTCTCTCTGGCAATCTTCAAGTCTCACTCCTTCCTCTCAGTGCCTCCTAACCTCAACAACAGTGAGTTTTGGGAACCTTGGTTCCACTGTTCCTACCCTCACCTACTACTGCAGGCAGACAGACTTAAGACCATGGAAGGAAAGTGGTGGGAGGGGGTGCCTGAGTCACCTTTCCTCCAGATCCTCAGCTGGAGGCCCAATGCCCAAGTCCTACCTCAAACCAGCCTCTCCCCAGCACCTCAGCCTTCCCTGCTCCAACTCATAGCCTACAGCGATGGGCTTCTTCTCTCCCTGGCTGGGTTCTTCCTTTCTCTCTGGGACCTGGCAGGGCCTGCTGGGGACGTGTAGGAGGGAACCACGAACAAAACAGACAAGAGGATGTCCAGGGAGAGCCTGCCAGAGATGCCTGGCATTCTAAGCGGGGAATGTGTCCCAGGCAGCTCCCCCTCTTGCTCTCTGCCAGAGACAGGCTCAGTCTGGGGCTGATGCCCATGTCTTGCCCCTTAAAAGAAAGAAAGAGCTTGCTCCCTCAACAGAAGTCTCTTCTTTTTCATTCTCCGGTTCTGAAACCAGATCTTGACCTGCTGGTCACTAAGATTCAAGCGGTCTGAGAGTTCCCTCCGGCGCTGCCGTGTGATGAACTCGTTCACCAGAAACTCGCCCTCTAGCTCCGCCAGCTGCAACTTCGAATAGGGCTTGCGCTTCTTCCGTGAGCGGCTGTGGATCGGGTACCAGGGCGTGCCTGGGTGGAGACGAACCAGCAAGGTTGACCAGAGGACCAAGAGGTGACAAGCTCAGTGTCCTCAGTCCTTCCCCAGCCCCTTTCACCTTGGTCTAATGCCCCCACCCCAAGCCCTTCCTCTCCTGTCTCCTCTCTTTTATACAGAACTTATAACTCTCCATCTCTCCATCTTCATCATTCTCTTTTTTCTCTTCCACTTCTTGCCTTCTCATCCCTTCTGAACTCCTACTTCAGTATCCCTGACCCTTCTATGTTCCAATCCCCTTACTTCTCCCCAAACCATTTCTTCTCCAGGAATCCTGGCCCCTTCCTCTCAAGAGAGAGTGGTGAGAGTAAACTCTGTCCACTGGCTTTTCTTAAAAGAAAAAAATGTAGGTAATGAGGGCCTGTAGGAAGGGGGAGGGTGAGCCCTGGGAGAGAAGGAACCAAGCTCTGGGTCTCCACCCCTCCACTCCCCAGGGGATGTCTGCCTCAGGTCCCCCTTCTCTGGAGCTCCCTGCTCCCTCCAGCCACAGGCTGAGGAAAAAAGGGATCTCTCCAGTTCTTTTATGGGGATATTTACATGTTTATGGGGCTCCCCCTCACCCCACACTTCTTTTTAAAAGAGGCGCTCCCTCGCCACACATTCTGTCACTCCAGGTGGCCCTAGCTCAGTCCTACCTTGCCTGCCCTGGTAAGTCGTTCCGCCCAGAGTAAGCCTCATGAGTGGGCCGGGGTGCTTACCGCTGGCTGAGAGCCCGCCGCCAGGATTTAAAGGCGATACCAAGCTGCTGGGGTCGCCCGCGCCGGCACTCTTGTTGCCCTCGTTGAGCAGGGACGAACTGGAGTCGGATTCCAGCGACTGGCACGAGGGCGGATCGTGTGGAGGTCCCGCGCCACCGTCGCCACCGCCGCCGCCTGTCGCGTAGTCGTACTTGAACCCGAGCGCAGGCGGTCCCGACGGCTCCAGCGGCAGCAGCGCTGCCCCGGGCGCGACTCCTGGGCCCGGGTCACGCCCGCGCTCCTCACGCTTCAGGCCCCCGCCGCCGCCCTCGGCGCACGGCTCGCGGTAGTATCCCTTGCTGTCCTCCACGCGCGCCAGCTCGCACGTGCGGCCAAAGGGCGGGTTGAGCGAGACCGGGCTGCCGAGATAGGGCTGCGGGTAGCCATTGCACGGCTCCGCCGACGGCCAGGGCAGCGAGCACACGTTGTCGCGGCGCGGGTAGGACAGCGAAGGCAGCCCGGGCAGCTGCGCCCCAGACGCACGGAAGTTGGGGAAGTAGAAGGTGTCTCCCGTGTGGATGTTGACCAGCGGCCCCACAAACCCGGGATTCAGGAGATTATGCTCGCCCATTTCCGCGGGGCCCGACCGGCAGCTTCTACTTTATTGCTATCTGACATTAAACATAGTTAAACCTGCACTGGCCACTCATTGGCCATCCAGCTCACGTGGGCGCCGCCGCCAGGGGGATGGGTGGGGACAGTGAATCCCCCAACCCCGCACCAAGTCTAACTTCCCCCATCCCCAATCTGGGGGGTGGGGTGGGACGCAAAGGCAGATTTATTCACCTGCTTCTGCTTTTTGAAAAAAAAAAAATGATATAAAACCTAAGGCAGAAAGTGAGGCAATCGCCTGACACGGGACAAGAGGGAAAAAGCCACACCAAAAATAGACGCACGTACACACTTCTGCACCCTGCACCCCGCACTCCCCAGATGTATTATCTTCTTGCCAACAACTGGCCAAGCACAACCCGTCCCTCTTTAATTAGCTCCTCTAATAACTAAAACCGTTGGAATTTACAATATCTCTCCAATAAATTACATTAGATATTGTGTCATATAAAGTTTACTGGCTGTTTAAGGAGACGAATGAGCCCTTTGGCTCGGGGTTTATTTACAGTAGAGGCAAAGTGGGGGTAAGGGCACGTTTTCCTGCCGCTATCTCTCCCAGCCCTGTGGCTGCTGTGCTCTTCTTCTTCAGCTCTTTCGCCCCAGGAATTTGGGAAGACGTTTGGGGCCCTCTCCTTCAGGAAGAAATGGAGGAGAATTATTAATGCGGGTCTCCCAAGCCAAGTCGAAAGCCGCCCCAGCCTCACACCTCCACTCAACTGGTAGAGAAGGGGTGGATGCAGAGGGAGTCAGAAGAAGCAAAAAAAGCAGGCACCCAGCTGGATGTGGATCTGCCTATCTGCTCTTGAAATTCTGGGGTCTTGAACTACTTTTTTCTCTGACTCTGGTTCAGAAGGGCTTCTGGGGTTTCTCCCAGAGTCTTTGCAGCAAGAGTCTCTTGGTTTACCTGGGAGGCTCCTTATTCCTACTGGGGAGAAAGCACAGGCATCCCTGAACCCACCCAGCCTGCCGCTGGGGCCATCAGATAGCAGCAATGAGGCCAGTAAGTGTGCTGGGAGTGAGGGAAAGAACTCTAGAGAATTACTTTGTTTGGGGGCTTAAAATTATATTTATGGTGCTAATCTCAGACGCTCTTTTCAGAAAAGGCTTAGAACACAATGCTGGTCATTGGTGAGATTCATCAACGTCTGGAAACCACAATCCAAACTCAATTAAGTCCACAGGACACAGTCAAGTGGATTAAAATGAGAAACAAAACAAAACCTTCAAAACTAGGTGTATTCTACTGGAGTCTAGTAGACAAAATATTCTGATCTCTATGTGATTATTTTGGGCTCCTATCCAATGCACAGCTTTAAGTAATACAAGGTGAGATAAATAGTTTAGAAAACGTCTAAATATGAAAAAACACCAGAAGATTTAGAGAAAATTAGACTGAGAAAGTCCAAGAGAATATGGGAAAAAGAAACCCCTGTAGGTGAAAGTTAAATGTCTGAACATGAGACAAAGCAGACAGAAGCAAAAAATTCTCTTCTCCCCCTTTTCTCTCTCTTCTCTGCAGGACCCAGCAGAGAGAAACGCAGATTCTTTGAATTCCACAGCTCCCAGCAGCGATTTCATATCCCAAACCATAGCTGCTCACTCGGACAGAAATGTGTCCACGGGGTCGTTGCCCTGCCCAGCGCAGCTCTCAGCTAGGTGCCTGCCCCTCGACCTGCTTCCCCTTCCCTACCCTGGCCCTCCAGGCTGCTGGGCCACGTCCCCACTCCCACCGGAACCGAGGCCAAGGGGTGAGATGCTAGCCCTGATTGTTCAGTCATCCCAATCAGAACCGCGAGAGCCAGGGAGCCAAGAAACGGGCAGGAGACCGCCTGCACTGGCCCTTTTGTGCCTAATTGATTAAGGGGCTGCATGGCTGCAGAGAGGAGCATCCCTCATCTGCAAATCCCACGTCACAGCACCTCCATCTTATTTATGTCCCCTTTTCAAGATATATTAAGGACCGCCACTGAAATTTTAATTTTTAAAAATTTATTTGGGGTAATTTGGGTTATAAAGCTAAACAGAGTGTGACTTTAATATTGTCGCTGTCTTCAATCAGAACACTGCGCTGGCGGCGAGGTCTGCAGGCCTCCAGGCCTCCGCGTTTAGCCGCTATTGTTGGCGTAAGAAGCTTCGCTGAGTAATCACTAGTTCTTGTGGGTTGGAGACTTCTCCCCCTTCTCTTTTTCCTTCCAGTCTTCTAGGGGGAGAGGACCCCAGGAGGAAGGTCTCAACCTCTTCCCATTCCTCCCTAGCTCGAAAATCTCATGCGCAGAGCTCTGCTCGCGGCCCTTCGGCCAGGCGGCGGAGCACACAGAGCAGCGGCCACAGAGCGAAAGATGCAGCGCTGGGGAAATGAGGACGGAGTGAGGGCTTCCTTCAATCGCAGTTTCTCCTAGTCCTATTTGGCACCATCAAAAAAAAAAGGCCATTTCCCCAGGTTTCAGACACTGTAGGCACTTGCGCACATATAAACCCCTCTTCCTTCCCTGCAGCCGACCCTGAATCCTCGGGAGAACTGCCGAGAACCTCAGCAAAATTTGCATCCCCGGTGTCCTGTTCCTCAGGCCCAGTGTGAATCTAGGAGTTTTCAGGTCCCCGGCGAGGACCCAGGAAATCTAAGCGCCCAACCTTCCCTTGTACCACTGCGGTTCTGTCCTCCTGTGAGGCACCCGCCGCGCACGCAGCTCAGGCTCCCCTTCCATAACCGGGCTCGGACAAACAGGCCCCTGAGCGCCGCTCTTATCCTGGGTCCCCGGGACCGGCGGGAGACTCGGGTGCGAAGCTTCAAATCTAAATCCAGCGTTGGCAAGACTTGCTCGCCAGGAGCCTACTGGGGTCGGATACGGAGAATGGGAAGGACTAGCGTCCAAAGCGATGGACGACGGAATCTAGCTGGGTTTAATCCGTTCGCACCTTTCAGCTCCCGAACAAAACTCTAATTGGCCAGGAACTCGGGTTCCGAAACCGCGGAGCGATCTGTACTTCCACTCTCCCGCGTATTAATCAAATCACAAGATTAGAGGAGGTGGCCCGCTTGCTGGCATCTGGGCCGCCGGCTCCTGCTGCAGCTGGCTAGGCTCAACCATGCCCCCTCATTAAGGCAGAGGTTAATCAAAACCGAAGGCCAGGATGTGGCCCAAGGATTTCCTTGAAGACCCATTGCAGCTCTCATACTTCCGTGCATGCAGCAGCAGGATGCCACCACCGCCTCTCCCGTGCTTTCTCTGCTGAGCCTCCAACCCTCCCTCATCCTCAGGGCATCTCGTGGGGCTTCGAGTCCCCGCCACCGCCTAGCCAGGCGAAAGGGATTAATTATAATATTTACACTGGCTCTGGTGGTAGGGGCAAAGTGGCTGCGGGAGACAGGCCGCCGCGGAGCGGCTGTGAGTGGCTGTGTTTGGACTTCCCTGCCAACTCGAAGTCAGAATTATTCGGTGCGATACTGCCTTCTCCCCTGTCAATCGAGAAGCCGCAGTGGCCCAGTTCAAGGTCACTGTCTAGTTTGCAGAAAGCGATTCTGCTGCGTATGAAAAGAGGCAGACCCTGGGGCCTTGTAGGTAGGAGCTGGGCTGGCAGTGAGAGGGGAGATGAAAAGCGGGGGATGTGGAAGATCCTCCTCCTGACCTTTCAATCCCTTCTATTTCGTCCTTTGGGGGCAGCTCAGGCTTGGGACAGGATCTTTGTTGAGGGGCGGAGGTAGGGGGCTCAGTCTCCTCTTTCTTTGCTTCACTAGCTCCTCCAGGCGTTGGAGCCCACCAGATTTCCAGGCCTCCCGTGGGGTGCCCAGGACTTAAGAAGAAAATAGGGAGACCACCTTTCCACCTCTCACCTGAGCATTTCTAAACGGGACATCTTCCCCCAGTTTCTGTCCTTTCGGCAGGCTAATAGTTAAATAGTTTCGCGGCTCTGACATTTTCCCCCTCCGCCAGCAGAGGATCTCCTCCGCCTAGTGAATTACGGAGTGTCAAGAAAGGTGTAGCGACCAGTCAAGCAAAAAAAAGCACCTCTCATCAAACGCCACACCCACAGCCGCCTGCCAGTATCCCGGAGCGCCAGTGGGGTAGGGGTGGAGGGTGAGTAAGTAAGGGGGCGCACACTGGTCTCAGCGGACCTCGAAGCTCCGTATGGGGTGACTACTCCCAGTAGCCCCTGCCCCACAGTTGGCAGCTCGTTGTGACCATGGCTTCTGGCCAGGCCTAACTTCTAGGGTGCGGCTGAGATCTGCTTAGGTTGTGCTCTATCCAGCTATCCAAATGTTCTCCAAATCCAAGCCCCCAGTACAGGGTGAGGGGCGCGGGCGGATTGGAGTAGGAGGAGGCAACCGACCTAGGAGGCTGGTGGGGGTGGGAAGATGTGCTGCTAATCCCAAGGCTGGCTGGACAGGAGAGCCGGGGTCGCCTTACCTTTGGAGACAGAAGAGGTTCAGAAGGGTGCGAGGCGGGGGTTCTCAGCCTCCAGAAACCCTCTGGGTCCCCCCTCCCCGAGGCCGACCGCAGGCCAAGCAGGGGTATCTGAGGGCGGGGCGGAGGAGGCGGAGGGAGCCACCAGCGGTAGGCGCGCAGGAGCTGAGTTGCCGAGCATCTCTGGCGAGGCCGCCTTTTATGGGCGTTATTAGCGCCCCTGTCTAGACTGGAGAGGACACCTCCTCTGTGTGTAAACAGAGGCGGCGGGCTCTGGCGGGAAGGGGATGGCGCGTCAAGGGGGCGAGCGGCCCTCCCCTTCTCTGGCCACCGGAAGATCAAGGCCTTTTCCACCCTCCCCCCCCTTCTCTGTGTTCCCTGTGATGTCAAGGTCAGAAAGACCTAGTCACGGTCAAGGCTAAAGGAGGAAGAGCCTGGTTGGTTGCGAAAAGACTCTGGCCCCCTCCTCCTCCCAGAAGCCCCTTGCTCCCCAGGGCCCCGCAATCCTCCAGCAGTTCAGGTCTAAACACACATCTGCCTGAATCAGCAGTTGGAGTTTTTTGAGGGGGCGGTTTCCGACACCATCCAAGCAGGGCCCAGGTGGATCCTAGGGTGGGGAGTTCTCTTTTGAATAGAGGGGGCTGCTGCAGGGTCCCCAGCTCCAATCCTTTCAAAGATGGAGAATGTCCCAGGGGCTGTTCCTGCCTTATGCCCATACTGGCCTGCTAATCCAGCCGTCTGTGGATCAGCCTCAGGAGCAGATGGTCTGGAGACTGTCGTGGAGGGATCCCCAGAGAACTGCTGGCCTTGCTCTCTCAGGTGGGTTCCCGGCTGTGAGACTACCGACTGAAAAGCCCAGCTCTAGATCTGGGGACTAAAATGTGAGTAGGGAAGGGATTTTTTCCCCCCCAAGCTCAGAAAGATGTAACTGAGCCCTCCTTGCCTGCAGGGCAGAATGACCTCCAGATGGAGAGTCCTGTGAGGCTCCAGCCCACCAGGTCCCCTGTCTTGGCCTCAGAGGGCATGAGGAGTGGAGGGTGCCATCAGATTATGAAAAATAGCAGAAGCCTCAGTCCCAGAGGATAAGGACTGTTTCCAGGGGAAGCCTCTGTGCTCACAGCCCTTTAGACCTCTTCTAGCCCCTTGCACCCTTGTATTTATTACAGTCTCTCTTTCCCATAAACACTAGAAGACTAGCCTTGGAAAGAAAGACTTTTTATAGACTTAAATAAAGAACAGAAAACACATTTTATACCCTGGGATGAGAGCTGGGGTTCTCACTCCTACTTACACAGCTGCACACACAGGCAGTAAAGACAGAAAATTCTCCACTGGTCAAAGGCTCTATATACACACATGTGTGTGAGTGTGTGTGCACACACGCATACACACATTCACAGGAATGTCTTGCAGAGTCCCCAGTAAGAATGCAAACTCTTGGAGGAAGGAAAGGTAAGGGACCAACTTGATCAGGAAAAAATAATACATTTCCCCACTTTGCCTCCCTAGAACACACACTCACAATACCTGTCTCACAAGAGCATTTCCATTCTCATGTGCACTTACTCTTATGGAAGAGGCAGCTCTTTAAAATTGATTCAGTCATGATAATTCTCCAAAAATCCATCCAGATGTATTTAATCCAGGGCATGAGAGGGTCCTAAACACCCTGGCACACTGGGACTCAGAGGGACTTCAGTCTATGCACTGGATTACTGGAATCCCAATGCAACCCCAATGAGCCTGCATAAGCTTTCTCCTCTTTTCCATCACCTTCTTTTGGATTCTTAGCATGGATCCCTCTGTGTGTGGGAAGATTCGCTCATTTGACTACTATGTGTGGGTTTGTGTGCGGAAGTGAGGGATCCCTCGGAGAACTCTAGACTTCTCTTTCCTCACTGAGTCTCCAACTTCCACTGTGTCTACACTGTGTTGTGGAACTACCCAAGGCACCCATTCAAGTCAAAAGGGGTGAGGGTCCATATTAAGGGATCCCCAGGCCTCCTGTATACTCAGTTCCATTTTCTGACCAAACATACATTAATCTTCAATTCTTTCCATCTCAGGGACACGCTGGGGTTTTGGGCAGAGGTTAGAGTGGTGGGTGGGAAGAGAAAAGGGAGATGAACATTTAAAAAAAAGAATGAAACTTATTCCTGGGAAATCACTTACTCCCTCCTAAATCTCTACTGCCTTGCATGTGATTCTTTGGTAGTTAACCCAGAGTTGAAACAGAGTTAAACAGGACTGGCGTCACATCAGTAGCAAAGCCTCCACAGAGTGAATTCTTCAGGTTCTTTGTCTTTCATACTCCCTCTGTGTGTGTGTTTCACCCCCAAACATTTATTTACATAAAAAATTAAAAACTTCAGCCATCAGGCAAAGGGAGATGGGAAAACTCTGATTTCCAACCCAGTGCCTCCAGTCTTTCTGTGTATTGGGAGAGAAAAAATTATATATAAATAAAAATTGCTGCAGTAAAGATTTAATCTGAGATAACATTGTTTTAGGCTATATTGCTTTTTAAAAGTCTCTTAACCTGACAATTTAACGATCTCATTAACTCCGCCAGATAGGAAGATAGGCACAGACGCGACAGGGAAAACAAATTAGTGGCAGAGTCTATAAGGCTCCTGATTTTTTGAAAGACTGAGTTTTCCAGGAACACTGGAGAATAAAAGTAAGATTGGCTTAGCCAACTGGGGTTCCAAGGGGTCTTAGTGGCCCGACATCTCTGCATAAATTGATAGGGCAGGAAATTGATAGGGCTGTGTAGACCTCTTCCTAGCCCCAGCCCTGAATTGGCTGGAGGGATTTGGGATCTCATGGGGGCAGTAGGGCCTCAGGAGACTATGGTTAGCTCCCCACTGCTGCCTCCACAATACCCAGCTCCTGGCTGGGATACTGCCTTCTTAGCACCAGAACCAGATCTGAGCTCCAACTATTAACTGAAGTAAATGTCAGTGTACTTTTCTTACTTGCCTGATCCCAGGCTTTTTCAGCCACTGATTACACCCTTCTATTCCCAACATATACTCCTCATCTATATGGGGCACCAGGATGGGAAGAAGTTTTCTCCTGTCTAGATAGTTTCAACCACCCAAAGTTTAAAAAAAAAAAAAAACGTAAATGGAACAAACGTAAATGGTAAGAGTTTGGGATCTTCTCAGCTGGGGGTGATGTCTACACTCTTCCTCTGCCTATTCTGGCTGGGTCAGAGCATCAGAGACTTCTCCAAAGAGCCAGTAGACAGCGGGGCTTCAGAAAGAATCTGAGCAATAAAATCAAGGCCGAAAAAAAAATTTTATTTTAAAAACAGGTTTGAGTTTTTTCTTTTTGCATTCAATACATTGTCATTCAGACATCACAATACTATATACAGATACACAACATTTTTTAAAAAGCCTATTTTTGACGAACATTTCAAAAGAACACTGTTTTGTAATGCGCCACGGGAGGGGAGGAGGGCCCCCAGCACAAAGTTGGCCTTTGAGGAGGGAAATGTTAGGTAGCGTCTATGTTAGCTAGCTACTTGGGGGCCGTCATTTTGGCCTCCTGGAAGAAAACTGCTTTCCTCTGGACAATCAGTAAAAGTGAAAGTGTGAGACCTCTCTCCTCCGCTATTGCCATGTTGGAAAAGCAACTGGAGAAGGAGTCTGCTGGAGGATCCACTCTCCATCCCCTTAGAAGAGAAGTTTGTCCTTTTTTTTTTTTTAAAAAGAAAAAAGTTGTGTATTTCTTTATCCCCAAAAAGAGAGGAGGAGAGGGGGGGAGAGGAAAAAGGGAGGAGAAATACTGAAGCATGGTTGAGTTTCTGTCCTTGTTCTACATGTTGACTGGGAGAGACCAGAGGAGGCAGTGGAGGCAAAGGCGGCTCCTGAGAAATTCAGTTTCTTGGTTTGAGGTGTGAGTGTGGCCCGGGGGGGGAGGTGGGGGTGGGGGGGTGGCTCCTCAGCCAATTTCAACTTTGTTGAAACAGATAGGAAAGAAAGAAAATCTATGCGCTGTCTGTACTCCAACCATAATGCCAGATCCCTAATAATTATTATTAATATTAACACGACTTTTAAAATATGTACAGAAATCTTAACTGGGAGATCTTGCCTAACTAAAGAGTGCAAGAGAGACAAGGACCAGGGAGAGGAACTGAAAGGAAAGTATGAACTCGCCATATCCTGCGCCATGGCCGCAACCCCAGGAGGGTCCTTTACCTGCCTAGGTAAAGAAGGATACTAGAATGGGGTCATTGGGAGTTCCCCAGACTTGCTTCGGTTGGAATGTTCTGGCTCTTCACTGCCCTTCTGGCTATCTGGCAAGGAGAGGGGTGAGGGCAAGGGAGAGTGGGGTGCGGCAGCCTCGCTGTCATAGCCCACCCAGACCGGCATCCAAAGCTGTTGAGAATTGGTAGGTCCCATCTGGATAGGGGTGGGGGTTGAGGATGGGATGGGGAGTAGGGAGCGACAGAGCACACCCTCTGGTCGTCTTTGCCTCCCAGCGGCACGGTTCCATTAAGTTGTTAACATTAAATATTCGCCTGCACCGCCTAAGCGTCCTTCGTGGGTTGGGTTATGGTACAAAGCGGCGACATAAATAGACGGGAAAGGCGGCTGGGTGGGCGGTCAGGTGGAGTGGAGATGAGGCGCTTTCGATTTGCTGACCACCTTCTTCTCTTTAACCCGCCGATTCTGGAACCAGATAGTGACCTGGCGCTCCGAGAGGTTCGTGGTGGCGGAGATGCGCCGACGCTTCTCTTTGGTAATGAACTTGCTGGCTGCGTACTCCTTCTCTAGCTCCTTCAGCTGCACCTTGGTGTAGGGTACGCGTTTCTTGCGCCCGCGCCGGTAGCTGCTCACCTCCGGCTGTAGGGGAACCACGTCTGGAAGGGAGAAAGCAGGTGGGTGGCATCAAGTGAGACGCGGCTGGACCCCGGACCTGGCTAGGAGGACCGAGGCTGCGCAGCTGGGGAGGCACGAATTTCCGGCAGGGACTCAAAGGGGGCTGGCGGCTTGCTCTCAAATCCTTTGCATCTGTTATTAGCAAGGCTACAACTAAGGTGAGGCCGCTGGTGAATTGCCTCAGGTGAAAACTTTAAAGGAAGGGGGTGCCAAAAATTCAGTAATCAAGATAAATAATACTTTAATACAATGTTTAAAAAATCAAATTGAATGCAAAAAAAAAAATCCATGAACAAAATATCAACATTTTAAATAAACATGGGACCAGCATTACTGATTTTTCCTTTTGCCTCAGGCTCAAATATGACTCCACACAAGCACTCATTATGAGAATCATTGTGCCCTTAGTGGGGTCCCTGTAAATTTCAGCAGACTCTGGTCTTCTGGCTTGCAGGATTACAAGTATTCTTCCTGCACTCAAGATCCTTTGGGCATCCACCAGCTTATACTCTGCCCCAGTATGAGAAAGAGGGAGGACATGGCAGGTAGGGAGACAGCTGCAGTGGGCACAGACCACCAAGCCATGGTTCACGCATTTGGTCACTGGCTCTGCACTAGGAATCAGAGGCCTGTATCAACAGATAGAGGAAAATTGTCCAGGTGAAGCTAGACTGCTTGGGAGCCAATCACTCTAAGAGTCCAATGATGTGAGCCACTTTACACCCAAAATGGAAGGTCTTGATCCTGAGATGTAGAGAATCGGGTCCCTAGAAGTAGAGGGTCCATGCCCCAGAATCTGCTCAGCAGAGGAGGTACCAGAAGAGCCCATCTTGGGGTAAAGTGAGCTGTTCACATAAGTCTTCTATAAAGAGAACTCAGTGTCCCCCTGGACCCCACAAATGTCCACTCACCAAAACAAAGCAAATTCTGCTCCAACCCCCTCTCCTCTCCATTACTCCAAGGCTGAAGGAAACTGTCTTCATCTCATGCAGGAACCCTAACCCTGAATCCTAAATACCTTGTCGTCTTAACCATTAGTAGTTCAATTTCTTTATAGTCTGAAAATTTCACAGGAACTAAAAACAATAAATGTCATTTATATCCCCCTTCCACTCCACCCTCACCTCTGTCAATAAAAAGGTCATAGCAACCCTTTCAAGGGGAAGTAGGGAACTGGGGACATTATCTGAACTCACTCATTGATTTTTAAAATGTAATTATTAGACTTCTTCAGGCAGAAGCTAATGAGGAAGACTGAATATTTGGGGTTTCCCCTTCATTCTTACTGCCCTTTAGAAGTGTAGACAGTCCAGAATGAAGACACAAAGCTCTTCCTGAAATGCTTGTTCTCATCCTACCCTCATAAAACACCTTCCCTACACCCATTCCTAATGGGTCTGCTCTCTCCCAGGGACTCTTATCTATACAGGATGAGGAGAGAAGAGGTCACAATCAAATGCAGGGGGAAAATAAAGTGCTTAGGAAGAATATGGGAGAGACGGGGTTCCAATGGCTTGGTTTGGCTGTCTTCATGATGACAATTTCTCAGAAAAATTGTTGGACTTGTCACTTTGCTCTGCCTATGTAGGAATAGGCCAAGGTTTTTTTAAAATCTGAAAAACAAAATGACTTCACTTTAACAAAGCAGATCTTTTAGGTTAAAAATGATTTTTTGGTAAAGATAATTTTTAAAAATCCTCTCAGTTCTCAAATTTGTTTTACTATTACAGATGTAATTACAATTCAGGAAATTGATGATTATGGAACAAGAATAAAACAGAGAAGGTAAGTAATGATACTATGAGAACACTGTGAAGTTTTCTTTTTGTTTTAATCTTCAGAACGATATTTTCAGGCTCATTTTATTAAGCCTACTTACAAGATGAAAAACCTGAGGGTCTGAGTAGGTAAAATAATTTAAGTTGCAGAGCTAGATTTTAAATCCAGATTTTCTGACTCAATGACATAGTAAGTTCTAAAACAGAAATAATCCATTTGGTACAATCCAGCTTTAAACAACCTCCTTTTCCCGGGAGAGTAAAACAGAATTAAAGTGAGATTTGATTCCTGAATTAACCAGATAATTGTCCGTGTTTTTGTTTTTGTTTTTGTTTTACTTCATTTTCTGGAAATGCTCAAAATTACTTACCCAATTTTAGGTCCCCTAAACCCCAACTCTAAATTTCCAATGAGGTTTAATCGACATAACCCTAAAAAATCAATTAAAAAAAGGATTGATCTAAACTGGTAATTTTCCTCTGTAGAATGCCAAGGATTGATTCGGCCAAGTTTTTCATAGTTTGGATCAAACTGCTGTGGGGTTTTTTGTTTTTTTTTCCCTTCCTGGAGAAATACCTTCCGTCTTGCCTTCTCAAAGAAGCCCCGCTTCATTGTCCACTGTCTTATCTGAAAAGAAAGTGGGATCTACAGATGCGGAAACATCTGGAAGCTTAGACCTGGAGTTGTGTCCATACTGCCTAAAGTAAGTAGGGGACTTAGCTGTTAATTTTACAATCAACCCTTCCCTAATCTCCCTCTAGAGCACACATGCACACAAACCACTTATATCTAGGAACCTAATAGACACCTTTGAGGAGCAAGTAAAAATCAGATCAATGCTCAGTCATAGCTTGGGGCTCTTTGTACAGGTTCCTACTGCCCACTCACTCTTGACCACCCTCTGCTACAACAGAGATCTGAAGAGGACTCTGCCCAACTAGAAATCCTAGCTGTTCTACTTAACCACCATCCAAAAGTTTGTCAATAGGTACTTCTAGTTTGGCCCAAAGAACCCACTATTTCTTTCTCTTTTGCTTTCTCCCCCAATCCTGTCTGTTATTATCTGTCTCTGTCTCTCCTAGCCCCCTTCTTTGCTGATTCTCTTGGATTTCTGCTTCTCTCGGTTAAAAGTGTCTACATTCACCATAGGAAGAAAAAAAAGAGCAATGAAGCAAGGGTCTGTATATTGGGCAAAGGAAGAAACCACAACATATCTTGGCCTTAATTATCTGAATCTTTCTGAACAATTGCTTCATCCCACACCAGCCCAGACTGCCATAGATGAGGTTGCTCAGAGCCAGAGGCACTGAAGAGAGACAGTAGTGTTTATGCCTAGATGCTGCAGAACAAACCACAATTGCATATACAGAGTTATCTGGAAATCTCACTACTTCTAAAAGATTTCTGTGTGGGTAGAGATGGAAGGTGTCTGAAGATCATTTCTTTTTCATCTACCTTTTGCCTGGACCTCTGGACTCACTGAGATGCACCAGCTCGATTCTATTTCCACACAGGAAGTGTGTGAGCACATAGTCTGCTGAGACACATTGGGTTTTATATCCATTTCTATGCCATAATTTGCAAGTGTATGATACCTCAGTTGGCTGTATTTTTAATTTCAACAGTATTTTTCTCTAGGAGGCTGTGATCAAAAAGTGTTTATTTTTAGCAAGTTTTTTCCCTAAGAATCTTTAAAATGTTTATTTTGCTCAAAAATATTTCTGAGCTTTTCTCCAATCCTTCAACCCCCAACCCGCTCCACATGCATACACAGGGATGCCAAAGCAGCTCCTTCATTTCCCTTCTTCACGGTAAATCCACATTGCCCATTGCTCTAGATCTGCACCTCTGCCCACATTGGGCCTGGTGGGCATCTACTCCCCTACCCTTTAGCCCTTTAGCATGGCCTATCGGCTCCCCCTGCTCCAGGAATTCCTGCTAGGCCCCCAACTCCTAAGAAGCTTTCCGTTTGGGTGAGATGGGGAATTAAAGGGCCATCTCTCTATAATATATTATTATGTGTGTGTATATATATACACATACATATATATACATATATACATATATATACATATATATATGTATATATTTGAATTGCCTATATTCTGGAAATGTATTACCATGTGTTTCATATTAGGCAGTTAATAACATAAATCATATTATATAAAAATATTATAGCCAATGCAGAGCAGATAATGCATGATACCATATACTAAAAGTCTATCATCTTTAAATCTTCTGGCAGCCAGAAATGGGGTGTCTAGTGTGGGTCCCACCTACGTATATAGTTGTGTTATACTGAATAATCTCATAATATTTACAACAATGTTATTTGCTACACTTTCTAACATCATTCAGCATTTTTTTTCACCATCTGCCCTTGCCCCAATCCCGGATGCAGAGGAATTTCAGGCACACCCTTAAGAAGTCTTCAGGTCTATATTTCCCAAAGAAAATGTCCCTGGGCCCACATGCAGAGCTGGAGCAGTATGTGGCTGCTCTGGGACCACACACACACAAATCCCCATGGGCATCAGAAAGAAGTCAGCCCTCTCCCACTGAGCTCTGCGTACAGCCAGAGCAGACTCAAGCTCTGGATTTGTTAGACCCCCAAATCCTGATTTCTCACCACAGTGCTGAATTCAAAGCTTCTGATGTGGTTTTGAGAAACCTGGGACTGGTCTTTTCCCCCCAGGGAGAGGTGGGGGTTGCAGGATCCCTTCCAGTTCAGAGATAGTTTCAGTTGGAGAAGAAACAGGACATTGGGGAATTCCGCTCACCCACCTCCATACATAGCCAGACAAAATCCAGGGGTGTCCAGCCTGGGCCTGGACCCCAGAACCCTCCAGAACAGGTCTTCCTCCCCTCCACCTCTCATCTTTATTCCCCACTTTATGTGTCTGAGGCACAAATAACTTTCTTTATCCCCTGCATTTGGGGGAGTGGGCAGAGGGAACACCCATAGAATTTGAGTTCAGTATACCAGAGAGGAAAATAAAATTTATATCCCGGGCAGGGGATGCAAACTCCCTTCTCTCTACATCCTCTCGGGAGATTTTCGCTCCCTGCCCCTTTAACAATTGGGAAATTCGTGGCCAAAGTTTAAAAATAAATTAAATAAAAAAGGAAACATCCTAAATTTCTGTAGACCCCAGCAAATTAGTCCCCTATTTTTAAAAATCATCTAGTGCCTGAACAATCTTGGAAATTCAGGCAAAGAAAATGTTTGGGGGTTCTTATCACCCCCCCCATCAGTTATTCGGTGAATTGAGGGTTTTCTGCTGGTGGTTGTGGATTCCAAGGCACCCGAAGGCCCACCCTAACCCCTTTCCTAGCCGCAAGCGGGCTTCGGGACCGAGAGCGGTGCGTGAGACCTGAGCTGGCTGGGGGAGGAGGAGGCAAGCTACCGACTCGAACTCAGCCCGTGGCCCGGCGCTCGGGCGCCTATGATTGCTTCACTCTCAGGCGGGCAGCTTCGGGGAACGTGTCGGAGCAGATTTCTTCCCCGGCGCATTCCTCAGAGCAGCTCGCCCGGCCGGCTCCATCGGCAGCCCAGCAGAGCCGGCGCGCCGGGGCCAGACGGCGGGGGTGGCTGGGGCGCGGAGCCCCAGGGCAGGCGGGTATGGGAGGGGTCCCTGGCGGCGGCAGCGGCGCTCGGGCCTCTTCCTTACCTGGAAAGGGAGACTTCCAGAGGTGGGCGGACTGCGACTGCTCCTTGGAGCAGTACACCTGACTGTCCCAGCCGTTGGAGAGAGCCCAGTGCTGATATCCTTCGACGGGGATGAGCGCGTCGTGACGCGGCTCCGGGTGCCCACTGATCCCAGGCACCACCGACACGTCCAGGTAGCCGGGCATCGCCTGGTAGGAGCTGGCGAAGCTGGGGTAGAAAGCAAACTCCTTGGCCCTGGAGGACAGGTCGTCGCCGGGCAGGGTGCCGGACGGCTCCGGGTACTTATCGCCCGGGTGGTAGGCGCAAGGCTTTTGCTGCAGGTTCACGTTGTGCGATAGGCGGCAGCCGTAGTAGCTGCCACCGAACGGGTAGCCATAGCCCAGTGTGGCGCTGGACGAGGTGGGGGGCGCAGGCGGCGGGGCGCACTGGCGCGCCGCCTCGGGGGTCTGGATGTCCGTGTAGACTGCGCCTTGAGGGGCGCCCAGGGGAGCCGGCGGGCGGCCCAGCACGGGGTGCGGAAGCAGGTCGCGGCAGTGGCTGGCCGGGCAGCTGCTGCCCAGCCCGTCCATGCTTGGGGCTTTGCCGGGGCTCGCTCCGCTGCAGCCGCCCCCCGCTCCGCCCGTGCTGCCGCCTCCCCCGCCGCTGCCGCTCTCCGCCGCGCTGTCCTCATAGACGTACATAAGGCTCTCCGGCCAGCGCGGATGCAGGAGCAGCGAAGTCGTCATGACATGATCTGTTCGAGCTTTTTAAAAACTCCTCTTGCCAGAGGCAGCGAGCTAGGGAGACACCTCGCTCTCTTGTTCCCTCCCCCATCCCACCTCTTTACACTCCCCACCCCTCCCCTCCTCCTCTTGGTGCTTCTACCTCCCTCCCTATATTCCCTCTACGCATGCGGAGATAGTTCATTAAGAAATCCGCGGGCTCGGGCCAGGCTCCCCTCCGCACTGTTCCTGAGTCCACGTGACAGGGCCTGCGAACGCGGCGCCTGGGCGTAGTCTCCTGGGGTTCCCACCCCTCCAAGTGGGGCGGGGCGAAAAAAAAAGGTATTTGCTGATTGGCTCTTAGGAGGGTCAAAGAGGAGGGAGCTGGGAGATTTAAAGGGACAGGGCAACGCCCCCGGCAGGCCTCGAGGAGGGAGAGGGAAGAGGGGGAGGCTGAATTTGGCCGACGCAAAGGGGTCTGGAGAGACGAGTACCATTACTGGCAGCCCCCCAGGCTTAGGATGAGTATGTGGGAGACAGATTACATAACCCCCTACCCACCCCTCTATCTCCTCCCCAAAGCGATCTTTGTGGCTGGATTGGGGCTCAGAACTAAGGGTGAGGGAAAAAACGGATTTTTTTCCTTTTAAATGAAGAAACTAGAAAGCAGGCAGAAGCGAGCGGGGGCAGGGCGTGGGGAGCCCCGGCTGTGGCCCTGGCAGACTCCACTGGAGCTCACCGCTGGAAAGAACCCGATGCAGCGCAGCAGCGACTCAGACTTTGATGCCAAGATTGTGTTACCATTTCCTACTTTGATCCACTTACCCAAAGCCCCAGTTTTCTGAGAAAGACTCTCTCGGCTCCTCGCCCGCAGGTCTTCCTCGGGAGCAGCAGAGTGCTGGGAAGATGTAATAGTCCCCAAACACACATATCATCACACAGAGAGTGGATGCTCTCAGTGAAAAACGGAGAGAGAATAATAAAAGGAGGGAAATGGGGACAATAGAATAGACTGATATTTCAATATACAATAGAAATTTAAAAGCCTCGGAGTGAGATTTTTCAAAGAAAAGGTACCTGGAGGGGTGACAGGAGAGAGTATTCAATCTAGGAGAGCTTAAAAGCTCTAGATGTGAACAAGAGCACGCGCGCTCTCGGGTCGGTGTACAAAAAGGAAACGTAAAATGAGGGAGAGTCAGTGGCGCTGCCCCTTTGGAGGCACCTTTCCCAGGCGCGAGTCTGGGAGACCCCAGGAGAACGGATCTCAGCCCACCGCCCGCGGGCCCTGGAGACCCTGGGCTATGGTGCAGATGCGGGTCAAGGGGCTGGGCAGAGCCCGGGTCAACGCAGTTCCCAGCTGGACAACCCCAACTTTAGCTCCCACGTCTTTCTTGGGATCACTCCTTTTTAGTGTGGAGTGTTTTCATGCTTTAAAATTACCTCATATTTCAAAGGACAAATTAATACCAATTTACTGATTTTTTCAAAAAGCCCCTCTCTTCTTCCCTCTCAATCTCCTGACTTGTCCATCTTCCTATGCCCAATTTGGTGCCTTAATAGAGTCACCTTTTTCCAAGGTGCATCTCCATGGAACTGAGCCAAGTTCTTTTAAAGCACAGGGCCTCCCTGAAGAGAATAGGTAATAAAGAGAGAGGAAAAAGAGGGGAGAGGGGCTGCAGCATCTCCCCCTTTCCTGCCTCTGCCACATAGTTTACATGCTGGTCGCTCCTGTCCAGACAGCATGCAGGCTGTAGCCTCACAGTAGCCCCAGGACTAAGCCAGATACACTGGACTCCTCCAACCCTAAAAGCAAATGGCAAGGTCTGTACTGAGATCCATCTCCCTCCTTCCTGTGGGGGAAGGTGGTGTTTGACAATGGAGAGCATCCTGGCATGGGTGAGTTATGATACGAAACTAATCCTTATCATCGTGTGATCTTCATCAGGAAATGTCACCTCAGAGTTCAGTTCGAAAAGCAGGCTTTGGGCTGGACTGGCAGTAGGAAGAAAAATACAACAGAAGTGTTTGAAACAGAAGCAGGCTAGCTTGAGTATGTTTTGAGAGTGTTGATGGTGGAAGGAAGGATAAGCCCAAGGAGAGGTGGGTATTGCTGGGAGCCAGCTTCTGGCTAGGAAACTGGCTTCCCGGCCCCCAAAGTCCAAGGTCAAGGTGAAAGAGGAAAGCAAACATGGCCAGGGCAGTCTAGACTGTGTCCTGTGACCATGCCCCTGCCTCCCCCCACCCCACGTCTGCCTGGCCTGGCTGGGTGCGGGGGTAGGTGGGTGGAGATATATACCAGTTTATACCCACAATGGAGAAGTCGCACAGGCCATAGTTTCCCCTCCTATGAAGTGCCAGTCTGTGTAGAGAACCTGTAGGGCCGCCACCAGGAGAAAGGGCCTGAAACACCCACTCCATACCTGGGGCTTCTTCCTGGGTCCGGGAATGCTCTAGCCCAAAGCCAGATGACAATTTAGAGAGCAGAATCCAAAGACACTGTCCCCAGCCTTTGAGAGTAGGGGGCAGAATGGCGGGAAGGATCTGGGTGTAAGGCTGCCCAGCAATAAATGAAATTAATAGTATGTTCTTTTCCAGGTTTATATAAGGACATTAACTATTCCTATTGCAATGAGATATAGTTTTAATTAACCTGGCAATTTTACAATTCCATTTATTAGGGACATTATATGGCCGAAATTTAGTGATGAAAGGAGAGAGCTGACAAAGTCCCCGTTGTCAAGACTAGCTGAAGAAGATACAGCCCTCTCCTCTCCAAGAGACTCTGGGGAGAGGGAAAGCTAGAAGGGAAAGTTTAGGGCTAAGGGCTTAAACGAGGCTGGAGATGTGTCCACGTGCTCTGCAGGATCCCCTACTCTTTCGTTGGGTTCTCCAAGACCTTCCGTGTCTGGAACTGTCAGCTCCACTGCTGGGGCGCTCCTGGAGCAGGGAGGGAGGCGGCAGTGCCAGAGCCCGCGAGCGGGCGGCTGAAAGTAAAGCCTTGTTAGTTAATTAACTTTAAGCCTGGGGTCGCTTCTCCCTCCTCCCCCGAAAAAAATGTGAATCTCGCTGAGGCACAAATAAAACCAAATTAAACACTCCGGGAGAATATGTACCATTGAAAACGTAGTAATTACATCTCGGAGGCGATCCCGCCCTAGAAAGCCAGGCGCTGAAACCCACAGCTTCGTTCTCACCCCCCACCACTCGGCCACGCCTTGCCCAGCCAGGCCCATGGGGCGAAGGCGCTTGACTACCGACAAGGTTTATAGAAAATCTAGACAAATTAAAAGGAATGTGTCTACTCGGTCTCTAGCTGTGCTGCTGTTGAGGGGGAAAGGACGGAGAATTTCATCACACTAAAGGAAAATGGAACCTGGCTCCTCTGCCACAGTCCGGAAGCCCTGGCTCTGCTCTGGGCTTTTTATGAAGGGAAATTTTCAAGGATCACGGGAGTCACTCTGCCCTCAGCTTCCTCTATGGACTGAGGTCCCAACTAAGTTCAACTCCGAAATTCTTCTCAAAGTCTCCAACATATAAAGGAAATATTCAATGTACCTTCTCACTGGACATGTGTGTGTGGTGTGCATGTGCATGCTTGGCCTGTGGGTTTGGAACTGTGTGCAGGCTGCATCCACTGTTCCAGCACATACACTTGTGGACTGGGCCCAAATATGTTTATGAAGATACTCAGCCCTCTGCTGAAATCCTCTATATGCAAATAAAGAGTCTATTTAACACTTTGTAAACACAATTTATATGTTCATCCTCTACTTAGACATTCCCCAGGAAAATACTAAGAAGAGACAGATGCCTGTGTCTTTCCGAAGTTGTGGGGTAGAATGCCTGTCCCACTATATTAAAGGCAAAACCAGAGGTGTAAGTTCACAGCATTTGCAGCAAGATGGTGCAAGCTTGAGGCACACATTTGGGGGCTGAGTGTAGCTGGAATACCAGGCTAGGGGGAAGAATGAGAGAAATGAGGTTGGTATGCCCCTTATTCAATACCCACCTTGCCTTCTCTGGAAATTAAGTATCGGTTGATTTCTTCCCCACTTCCTCTGTTTCTTCCATATTCTCCAGAAAAAAAAGAGCTTGAATTTCTGAAGCTCCTGCCTCCCTTTTTTTTTTTTTTTTTTAAATGAGACAAATTCCAGTTTAAAAAAGGAAGGGATGGATTGAGGCTGCAGGAAAACAAAGAGCCTCACCACCATGGGGTCTGGATTCTGGCCCAGATTTGGGGCCTTGGTGGATGGGTCAGGAATTTGGGGGTCCCCTTCCTGCCTAGGGTTTGGGCTGCAGGATAGAAAAGGAGATTTGTGGAGGACAGGGGACATAAGATATCCAGGAAAGAAAGGCATGTTTGGTATAGAGAAGCCACTTATAGGAAGGGGTTGGGGTTCAGAGGGGGCCTATGGAAGGGCACCCATGAGAGTATGTCTGAGTGGAAAGAGCCTCCCACACACTCAGAGGAAATTTCTGGTGACTTGCAAAGGGTGGTATTGGCGGAGAAGGAAAGAAAGTAGCTGATCCTGAGACTCCCTGCCTGCTCAGTCCCCTTATGGTCCCTTTTCCTCTGCCTCTCTGGGCTCTGGAAGGTCTGGGGTGGCCCAAGGAACATGTAGACAGGATGCTACCTCCCAGGTTCTTGGATCCCTCTGGAACCTGCTCTACTTTAATCTCTCCACCCCCACAACCTGGCCTCAAAGAAAGGCCACCCAGGCCTCTCCTCCGAGTCTGTAAACTCACCTCCTGAGCAGCGGCTGCCATCTTGGTTTTTCACCTTTATTGTCCTTCCTCCCTGGGCCCCCAGCTTGAAAGAAGATGGGACCAGTATGGCTGAGACATCACTTTGCTCCTAGTTTCAAAATTCTCTGCTCTCAAACCCAAACATACCTTCCTCAAGGCCCTATTTACTTCCCTCTTTTAGATTTCAGGAAAATGCACTCCTGCTGCTGCCTACTCAGGACTTGCAATGCTGACCGAGGGTTTGGTGAGTCACACCAAATGATCCCCTGTGCTTCTGCAGAACCCACAAAGGAGTCCTAGCTTAGGCTCTTATCAGCAATCTTTTTCTGGATTCTCTGCCAGCCTACCCCCAATCGCAGACCCTGCCTGGTGGTGCGCTGGGTTTAGGAGGGACAATCAGGTGGCCTCTTCCACCTGATTAAAAACAGAGAACTCTCAGGAAACCTCCAGTGGCCTCCAAGGTCCCTACCCCAGCCCTCTTTCTTTCACTGCTTCCTAGCCCCACCCTCCCAGCCCCTACCGGGCTCATCACAGAGCCCCTTCCCAACCCTCCTCATTCTCTTTTTTCCCAATCCCATCCCTTTTCTCATCCTTATCTCTCCTACTTCCTTTTCTTTGGCAGCAGCATCTCAGCCTGTCACTTGCCCTCCTCTCATTCCCCATTCTTCATAAAAGAAGTTCAGGGAATAAACAAAGAGTTAAGAAATTAACAAAGTGTCTCCTCCCTCTCTTCTTGCCTCCACAGAATCCCTACCCCCACCCCATTCTCTGCTGTGGGAGAGAGCCCTCTGTCCCCCTCCTCTGCCCCAAAACACCTCCCTCTTTTAGGAAGTCCTTCAGAAACAGACAAATAAAATCCTGATTTTAGGGCCTGTCTGAGAGGGAAGTCCAAGTTCATTTTCAAGTTAGACAAGGGAGCTAAGGGGGGTTGGAAAAGAGATGGAAGAGTGTTGACTCGGGGCTGGATTTGGCTTCCTTGCAGAGATCTGACAAAGGCTCCTTTTGATCAGAAAGCCAACAAACTGAATGCTTGGAAAAGGTATTTATCACTTTGGATAATTTCCTCCATCTTTTAAAGTTTAGATTTGGACCTCCTAGAAAGGAGGTAGACACTTTCTCTCTCTCTCTCTCTCTCTCTCTCTCTCTCTCTCTCCTACTCTCTCGTTCGCTCTCTCGCTCTCTCGCTCTCTCGCTCTTGCTCTCTCTCTCTCTTGCTCTGATTTCCACTTATTTTTAAAAACATATTAAAATAACATTTTTCCCCCTCAGGGCAAGGAGGAATTGTGAACTCCTGGGTAAAGTGGACTGTTTAACCTGTCCCAAAGAATGACTAGATATAATAGGTATAGCTGAAGGGCTGGACATTTCAACTCTAACTAGGTGAGAGACACCCTTAATGCCACCATGATGCTGAGAACTGGAGTTTGGTGGGGTCCTAAGAGGCAGAAGGTGGAGGGTGTATGTATATTTCATCATGGGTAAAAAAAAAAATTACACCCCAAATGGATCACAGCTTAGTTCTCCCCATGATCAGACACCCTTAGAAGTCACAGCAGAAGATACATTCTAATCATCTGAATTTGAAAATCATTGAGTAGAACACAAGAAATTAGAGGACCTTTAGAAGATGCTTTATTAAAAGAAAGTTTAACTTTCCCATCTCCAAAAAAGAGAGAGGTGAAGACCCAAGATTCAACAAAAGAGGGGAAAAGAAACCCCTCTTTGCTAAAATCGCAACCTTGCCTGGGATGTATGGAGCAAAAAGTCAGGAGGGTACTTGGGACAAGATTCCTGCCGGTGGTGATTAATTCGGTCTTTCTAAAAGGATATAATTTGGTCCAGTTTTGGTGACTGGAGGGAAACTGTTCCTATGACATCCCTGGAGAGAGAGCTGTTGGACTTTCCTTCTCTCACTGCCTCCTCTCTCTAGCCCAAATTTCCCCTTCTGCAGGGAGTATTTCGAATAACTTTTTTCTCCTAGTTGTGGTGTTGCCTTGTACTGCCATTTACTGCATGACTTTACTGCATGCAAAGTCAATAAAATCTAAAGAACTAGAAAGGAGGATGGGGACATCCATTTCTTCTCTTTCCAAAGATTACTGCACTCACTTGCATAGTCAGAGAAAATTTAACTCAGGTAAGAAGAAATATCCTCAAAGCATAGAGACCACCCTAGTATCATCACTCTTGAGGGCCTTCAGCGTTTCTGGGTAGCATGATTGTTGAATCTGGATTTTTGGACACTATTGGATCGCACATGTGCTGGGGAACATGTGTTGCAATGGGTGTGCCTTGTACTTGTATAGCATGGAGACATTTTCCGGTCAGTGGTGACAAGGGTGCTGGTTGGGGCAGACTGATAGAGTAGAGGTGAAAGGAAAGGAAACAGGTTAGGATGTGAGCTGGGATAAGACCCCGTGAATCTACCAACTCCAGCTCTCTCCAAAGGTGGCCTTCTCTCCTTCAGCTAAGCCACTATAAGCAAATGGATGGGAGAAAAGACCATCCTTAAGTTTTTCAGGGATGCAATTCTTAAGGCATAGTGACAAGATTTCTCTCCTATTCGGAGGCCTTAGGAAAATCCTTTTCTGCTATAACCTGCATTTGTGACTTAAAGCATTTGTAACTTTCTTTTCAGTGCTTGGCTAATTAATAAATTTCTTTCCAAAGAAGTTATACAGATTTACTTCTCTCTCATCTACTATTGACCTATCATCTCTAGACAAATAAGTACATAATATATGCTTTGTTAGGTTTAAAGGAACTTTAGATAAATATTAACATACAATATGTGTTCGTGGATACCCATACACATATCATTAGGTAATCTCTGTAAAAAACAAAATTTAAGAATATTTCCCCTTGAATATGACAACATAGTCGTGTTTAATTTAAAAACGTTAAAGCATTTCATGTGTTTATGCTAATGCTAAGATGTGTGTGGGGAGGGTTGGTAAACGTATAGTTTTGTAGGTAGAGATACATGTTGGCACAGACATGTTTTTAAATCTACTTCCACTAGTGTTTTCTCTGATGCAGTTAGCAATGAGGTGAAAATCGTATTCGGATATACATAAGGCAGAAATTCTTTTTAAAATGTTATTTTGAAGAGCGAATAAAAACTCCAAGTCTGTGGGTATCAAGGAGCAACTTTGCAGTATATAAACCTCAAATCCCTTTTCCCCAGCCATTTTAGAGGAAATATGTGCCTGCTAGAAACCAAGTTGTCAGCTCACCCAAATTGGCAGAATCCTAGCTTTGAGTCTGTTCTTCTGGCACATTTTTTTTTCCTGTACGGATTTTAGGAGATCTGGGCCACTTCCGGAGCCTGAGTGCGAGTCCCCTCAGCCCTAGCCGTCACCGCTGCTTAGCTCTGCTACGAATGGGCCACCAGCATCTAACTCCTTTTCCTTTTCTCTCTGGGTTGCTCCCAAGACTTCAAGAGTTCCTTATTTATTTTAATAGCTTGATTTTTTGTTTTTGTATGTGTAGTCATTTTTAAGTATTTGATTTCACTAACTCCGACCAAGCTTAAGCTTGGCGAAATCCGCTTGCACACAGGACAATAAATGGCGGACACGGAGGACAGCGACTCAGTGCCCGCGTTGGGAAGCACGGACTCCACTTTCTGCCGGCGCCCGAGAAGATCCAGCGAGCCAAGCACAATCACATCCGTAATAGTGATTGATGCACTTGTGTGCGCTCTCTGGGCACCTATAGCTGTGCACATAGGTGGGTACCTTTATTTGTGTAGTGGAGCAGACTCTAATGAGATTCCCTGAGAACTCGAGTGTGCGGGGAGGCGCCGGGCTACCCCAGCTGAGCATTCCTGGGTGTGCTAATGTGAACCGATTTGGCGGTTTGGGGAGTTAGGTCCCTCTGCCTCCAGGGGCTCCTGGGTTTATCTACAGGAACACAAACTGACCGCGGATTTCTGTTGGCAACCAACTGCCAAGACCAAGAATCAGCCGGCTTTCCTTTCTTTCTCTCTGCCTGAGCCTGCTCATGTGGAAAGGATACCTCCCAAATAGGGAAAGGAAAAAAAAAAAAGCTCTTATTTTATGTTTTTCTTTTCTTCTTTTTTTTAATGATTAGTCTTGGGATACAGAAGTGATAAAATAAAAATTATACATTTACAACAATTTTTCAAAAAAAGGTTGAGAGAATCCCTGGTTCAAAAAAGAAAAAAAAAAAAATGGGGGCAATTTGGGGTAGGATTGGGAAAAGGCTGGAGACCAGAGGCAAAGAAGCCATGAGAACAGACTTCTGCAAGACTGGGTAAATCTTAGCTGGTAAAAGAGGAAAGCAAATTATTCAGATGTCAGGAATCTCAGTAGTAGTTTCTGTGTGGCTATATATTTGTTGCCGTTTGCTGCATATAATACATATAAAATGGCATGGTAATCTTTTATGTAGAAACCCTTGGTGACAATATCATCATAAAGCTGGACATGTTTCAAACGTACTTCTAAACCTGGTGCCCTGTGGGTCTACAGAATTCCTGTATTAAACCTTTTCTTTAGAATACTTTATACTTTAAATAGTAGGGACAGGATCATAAACAGAGGTGAATTTCTCTTTTCAAACATTGCCAGTAAGAAAAGCTGGCTTTCAAAGCTTAGCTCCACCCTTGAAAAAGTAGTTTCCCAAATATGATTTATCCTGGGAAGAAGAAAGCCCAATCAACTGCTCACTGGATCTTGAATTCTGGCGCTCTGGGTGCAGCCATTTAGAGGAGCGCTCCTCGCTAGGTCCAGAGACATCCCTTCAGTCTCCATGCTGGCCTCTCAGGGCTCACTCCTTAGGCTCTGAACCCTGCAGGGATTTCTCTGATGTTCTGCCCAGCTTGAAATATGGATCTGAATCTGCCAATTCAAGTGGAATGGGGTGACACCCAAATTCACTCTGCAAGTGCATATTCAGCCTAAGGATTATGGGCAGCAGGCTGATTCTACCAAGCTTCAATCATCCTGGAAAAAAACTGAAGCCCAAATATTCCCACCAAGAAGTGTCTTCCATTGACATAATTAGAAAGCCTGTGTGCCTATTGCGCTCTCTCGCGCTCGCTCTCTCTCTCTCTCTCTCTCTATATATATAATATATACACACACACACATACATATATATACATATATATGTATGTATATACACACACATATATACATACATATATACATATATACATATACATATATATGTATATATGTATATATAAAATTTTCTCTAGCCTAATGCCTTTTATCATAAAAAAAAAGACAATATCCTTCCAGTAATTGACTGATGCCCCAGAAAGGCAGATCCTGTCCTTGTACACCAGGAAAAATGCACAGAGGACCCAGTCCACCATCTCAAAGCACATTGCACCAGTCTCTATTAGATTTTCCTTTCTTTCCCTCTGTCTTTTTCCTCTCCAGCCATGATGAGTCTCCACAATCAGAATTCACATTTTTCTGAATTTCTCAAATAATCGAAAGGTGAGAGGAAGAGTTGTCCGAATTTTTAGACGATTTCGCTGTGATGTTTTTTAGAACGCTGAAATATTGTCACCCCACTTCCATGAAGAAGAACCTTGCAAGCTGTGACCTGCCCCACACAGAGGACTTGGAGAATGAGGTCCATGCTATTTGAATAGGGAACATATCTTCAAAATCTGCGTTGGTCACGAACCCCTAGAACAGTGAAGAAACTCCCCTCAGCACCTCCCTCTCCACCATTTCTTCAACCTTTACTTAATAGCTTCAGTTCCAGGGCTCTAAAGTTGCAAGGCGAGGTCCCCCTTCTCAAGGCCAAAAAGGCGTCTTTTTGTGCCCTCGGGTACAGAGCCAGCTCAGTAGTGCAGGCTCATGGGGGTGGGAGGGGAGAGAAGGGAGCCTCATCGGAAAAGCCAGTGAGGTCATAATCTCGCTCCAGGTCTTTATTTTAGAGATCAGTCTCATTATTTAATTGTCTTTTCTCCCGGGGCTGTTCAAAGAGCTCGGGAATATCGCCTTCCTACCTAACTCTCCAGCAGCATGGTATTCTGTCCTCGAAAACTGACGGCCTCCTGCAGCCAGTATCAGGCGGAGGGAATGGCCGAAGCTGCGCAGGGAACTCTCGGCTGGGGACTGGCTTTTTCCTTCCCGCCCCTCAGCCGCGTGCATTCAATCAACACTTTCGCGGCGGCCACTTCGAGGAGTGCGGGCTCTGTGCTCAGAGTATTTTCTCTGCTCACCCCCACAGTGATCCGGGATCCAGCAGTGCAGACCCACCTCCGAAACCCCCTCAGGCTTCGGGCAGCTGAGGAGCGCGCTGCTCTCCGAGGGACCCCCAGAATGTTTACACAGTCCAGAGCTCGAGATCCCACGCTCCGGGCCACCCTTATTTTCTCAGCCTGGACCAAACGAAATCTGCACCCGTCAGGACCTCAGTACCCAGACCCGATGGCGCCTGCCCGTCCCCGTCTTTGTTTTTTTCAAGGGAATAGATTTGAAGGCGGAAAGCAACGAATGGGAAGAAATTTGTATTTTCAAAGATTCCTAGCGGAACGTGTATGTGTGTTGGCGCTGGACTAGGGCCCGGCATTCGCCCGCTGCCTCCCCGCCCTTTCCAGGAGCCGGGTCCCGCTGCAACGTCTCCATTTTAGGGGACCGTGTCACTTTCTCGCAGTCGCCCTCCCAGGGCAGAGGGCTGCCCCCCACCCCCCACTCCCGAAGCTGTTTTACCAGAGGGGCGGCCCTCTCTCTAGGCAGCGTCGGAGCTCGGCCGCTGCAGGCGGCGGGCGGGCAGTGGCGAGGGGACGCGGCCAGGCAACGGAGGCCACTCGTCCCCTGCCGCCCGGCGCAGCCCTGGGCCCCAGATCTTCGAAACCTTCGGAATCAGCTTTCGTGTGGACAGATGAGAATGAATGGCGAGAGCGAAGTGAGGGAGTCCTGACTTCTGAAGTTTCCAAAACCATACTTTGCAGTTTTGCAGCTCTGTAAACTTCAGAGCTGCTCTCGCTGAAACGCGACGACGGGGTCCTTCTTAAGTGCGGCGTTGGAGGGAGAGGGCATGATCTCAACCCCTACGTGTCTACAATAACGGATTATTCCTTTCCAAAGTCCTTCCATTAATTTACTTAAGAAGCCTTGGCTACTCTTAGTTTTGAGATTTGACGGACCTCCCGCGGCCGGTGGGCGTTTGATTGTTCCAGCGTGTGGTCCAGCTCATTCAAGACACTGGGCAGCGGAGGGTGCTTAATATCAAACTCCAGTGAAACTAGAAGAGGAAAATGCTCACTGCACATGTGCATGAATAAGATTGTGAGTGTCGCTGCAGAACCGTACATCTGGGGGAGAATGGAGACTGCTCTTTCATTAGTGAGCAGTAAGGGCCAGAAAAGAAATTAACAGAAAGGATCCAGTTGCCGGAAATTGCCTTGGTGCGGGATCCTGAGAAGTTGTTTGCCTCCATCACCACGAATGAGACTCCAAGAGAGAGTTTTTTTGTTGTTGTTGTAAATATTCAAATTCTTGTGATGACCTCAGCCCTGCCAGATGTGTTTTCTGATCCTACCAGAATGAGGCACTTTAAAAATATCCAGTTCGGGAATTCATCTGATGTAAAATATGATTTTGTTTATGGCTGATGAGCCAAGCAATTCTCCTCCCTGCCTTCACTGGATTTTACTGACCTCTGTTTCCAGCAAATTTTACCGGATTCTTTTCAGGGGCAAAAAGGTTTTTTTTGTATTGTTTTGTTTTTAGGGGAAGAGGGGGAGCAGATGGGCAGGGAGTTTGTGTCTAATTCCAAGCTTTCTGAGATATAAGGGTTCTAGGCACATTTTCATTACACAAGAGGCCAGAAGTTGAGGGATGAGGAAGGAACCAGTCTCTTGCAAGCGGAAGGGCTCAGTAGTCAAATTACAGACTTGTCCATCTTCATGGCCACCTGATTGTTATCAGCTCTGTTCCTGTTCTTTCATAGGAGTCCTTTCCTTTCTCTCCTATCTGTCTTTATTATCCCTCATTCATCAACACATCCCAACAGGAGAAAAGTTCTTTTGGAGAGTAAAGATCTTCCTTTTGAAGAAAAAAAAAGAAATTTGCTCTCTATAATGGTTGACCCATTAGTACTCCATGAAAATCTTCTAGGTCAGTCTCTATAGCAGATACTTCCCACAAATCTTGTAGCTCTTCTCCTGAGCCCACAGTTGCACTACATTCTCCCAGGTTCCTTCGCAGTTTGATGGGGTCATGTGACCGCTTTTTAGTCAATGGAGTCTATATGCCATTTCCGGCCAGAGCTTATAACAAGTGGATGTGTCTTTATTCTACCCACTCCCCATGCTTTTTGTCCCCTTCCTGTGTTTGGATGCAGACCATGAGGCCCTAGGGGAACAGTGGAGACACAGGTGGAAAGAGCCTAGACCCCAGAATCACATGTAGAGAGCTGCTCACTGACAAGAATTATTTCCTGAGGACTTTACCTGAGAGAGAAATAGCATACTATTGTGTATGAGCCACTGCATGTTGTAGAGTTTATAATTGCCACCCAGCCCATCTTTAACTAACATATTCTCTTTAAAAGAAAAAAAATGAAACTTAATTTTTGTCTTCCATCAACCCTTGTAAACGTCAATAGATGTTAGGTAATCCTTTCTGGTTCTTGGATTAAAACTCTAGGAGGCCCCAAGACTTTTCTGTCCACTCTTAGGTAACAGACAGTCCTATAACAACTTTAAGTTAGATACACAATTTCAAATCTATATTTAGAAAGTCCAGTCCAATGTATCTTCAAGACTGAGTTTGATTTAATGTGAAATCTTCTCTCCTTCCTAACTCTGGATTGCTTCATCTTAGATGCCTGTAGAGGGAAAGGGGTAGGGGGGTGATTTGGGATTCTTTATTTTTTAACCTTGTGTTTCTCTTCCTCCCCCTATCCTCAGTGCTGTTTTAGACCCACTAGTGTGATTCAAGAGATGAAGAAAGTGAGAGATTGACTTGAACAATGTTTTAGTGACTTTGAGTTGTGGAGATAAACTAGATCAGCGCTATTGTAGGGGTGACTACATATCACCAGATGAAGCAGAACTTTGGCAGTTACTTAATTTGATATGTAGACAAGAGAGTGTAAATTTGGATAATTCAAGTTTTTAGATACATTTTCTGAATTATCTGGTTTGATATATTTCTAGATCTAAATAAAGAATCACTGTTCACTTCACTAGATAGTGCAGAAACAGCTCCAATAGGCTTCTTGAAGAGGTGGCTGATATGAGAGCATTTTCTCCAAAGGTAGTGAGGATATACTGCTTTGAACTGATTCACCCAAATTCCCCTCATCATCTTCCCCAGATACATAGACTAGACTCACTCTCAGGAAATGAGTTTCTGGTTCCCGCCATCCCCTTTCCAACATTAGAAACTGGGCTGTCTCCTTCCTGCAGTTCTGTTTCACATTTTGGTTCTCTCATGGAAATCACAGCAGCTGTCTAATAGTCAGGATGCTTGTCAGACTCTGGCTCTTTTGAGACACTGGCATCTCTCTTTATAATCAGTGCCAAACCACTAGGCCAGCTCTGCGATCACCAGGTGGGGAGAAAGCCTACCCAGCCATAGCATGCCAAGTGGAGAAATGAAGTGTTAATGATGCAGTTAACTTTGTTCATGGACAATGTTAGACGATAAGATTTTAGAACTGCCTACATGCTGACAAAGGAAAACTTCAATCTTTCATTGGGTTATTTCCAAATATCTAGCTATATGGTAGCAAATGGATGAATTAACCAAACGACATTTTCCTCTGCTTATAACCAATTGCTTGGCATTACATAGACCCTTATGAAGTGTGCATGTTATTGAGTGGCACCAATATTCTCTGATCCTGAGTGTGAGGAAGAGCAGTAGAGTGAGGTGCATGTAGACAAAAAGCATTCAAATCTGTGGCTGAGACTAATCTAAACTTGGAAATTTGTTTATCATCATGAGCCAGGAAGGATTTTGGATGTCCATGGTTAACAGCTAAATCAGTCTAGAAATTACTCTGGTCTTTGGTGAAAATGTAGATTGGGTTAAAAATTGAAATATCCATCATGGATGACCACCTGGCCTCCTTTCTCTGGATTATGTCTAATCTTCTAATTCACTTTTTGAAGTCTATAATATGTTATATTCACTACCACCATTTTTAGGAACAAGCAAAGAGGGAAGGGCTTCACATTCAAAAGGAGAGATTGTGGGTCCATATAATAAAGGATATTATTCTGGTAGTAAGGGCTATTAGATAATGGAATGGGAATTGAAGAGTGTGGCATCCATTCCCCTTGTGTACCTTTCCAAATACTAGATCGTTTCTAATTTACTTGAGCATAAATGGATGGATACTAGACTGGAGACAGGGGCATGTCTGAGATGACCTCTTGATCCCCCCCGCCCCCCGCCATTTGCCTTTGGCTTCTATAATTTTCTGACAACAGCTGTACCTGTAAAATGTGTCAGATTTAGTAACAGGATCAGGGGCTACTGTCACTTGGCAGACTTCAACAACATGACCCTGGCAAAGACTTCAGAATAAAAACATCAGGAAAATAAACACTCAATGCTCCATAGCAGGAGGACTGGCTGGGAGCTGTCAGGTTGAAATACTAGTCTATTTGGGAAGGGAAAGAACAGGAGCAAGGCCTCTGACACGCCTCTGCCTCCTGGAAAATCCTCCGCTAGCAGCAGAGCTAATGCCAAACACATCAAATTAATTAAGAAAAGAGATAGGAGAGGTATTAGGCTGAGCTTCTATCTAGCCAATCTGTCAACCAACATCCTAAAAGGAACAAGGCACATGCTGGGCTGGGGGAGGAGACACTACAAAATAAGAGATAAGGACATTTCCTGCATATGGGGTGCCTCACCCCATCTGTGCAGGGAAATGGAACATTTCCCTTTCAGGACCCAGAAAGAAAGATGAGAAGACTGAGAGACAAGAAAAGTGAAGGACATCAATGTGGATGGAAGCTGCAGAGGGGCTAGAGGAGTCGACAAGAGAGTGATCTTCAAGGAGAGGAGCTAGATCCTTCAGAGTTGGGGAGAAGAGCTGAAAGGGAGATGAGGGCAGAAGTGGGAAAAGAAGTGTCCCAGGTTGGGCAGTTTAGAGACTGGAGAGGACAAGATATGTGTTGGAGAGAGTGCAGGAGCCTGCTTGAGCAGAAATTCTGCATCAGGAAATCATGGGAGGAGAGGCTCAGAAGCTGATGAATTATAAAGCTGGAAGTATGATATTGAACCAAACATGAATTTCTGGGTAAAAGTGTTTGTGACGAAAATGCTGACCAGGGAAGAAGCTTTTGCTCTGGCTACCTTCTAGAAAAGAAGTAAAACCCAAACAAATGAGGCTGATGCAGTCATCTCTGGGCAGCTAAACAGGGCAAGCATAGAAAAAGCAGGCTGCTTCATTGGTTTCGATCTGAAGTGGCAGCAATATCTGCCAGCTGTGAAGAACTATCCTGGGAAGAGCCAGAGACTGTGTAGGAGCATGTGCCTGGTTATATGTCTCCAAGTGTGTGTATGTGCACATGTGTGGGTTTAAGCCTTCATGCATATCTTTATGTGTTCTGATTGTGCTTCTTTATGAACACTTTAGAAAAATATACAAAAGATGCACCAACAATAGACATTAGACATTAAATTAGAAGATAGACTGATGAGAGGGTTGGAGTAATATGAATCTTATGGAGGAACGCATAATGCTAATCTATCTACACCATACACATACATACATGCTGACATTGAATAACATTCATGTATATGTTAGAAATGCACATGTACAAAGATACATCATTTCACATATGGATAAAACACAAGTGTTATTGAGTAACTGCTAACATTTCACAGATGTACTATAGAAAAGATTAAGAGAATATAGACTCAAAATAGTGTTTAAATCATTTTATCCATTCTTTTGTCTGTAAGAAAGAACACTAGCTAACCAACTATTTCAAGCAACATAATGACTTTTTTCTTAAAGAACTCCGGGAAATCAGTCCAATCTCTAAATCTGCACTAACATGTGTACTGTAGAGGAAAGTGCACTAAATCCTGCAGGAATCAAAAGATATGGATTAGTAGTCCACATCTGTCACCCAATAGCAGAGTATTCTTTGGTAAGTCATTTTCTCTTTGACCCTGTCTCTTCATCTATTAAATGTAAAAACTGTTTATAAAATATATGGTTCTTTCTAGCTATAGTCTTAGAATTTATATATGTGATATATATAATAACACACACGCACAATGTTATCCAAGTGCCCAGAAGTTTTTGGTGGGAGAGAAATTAGAAGATGACCATAATTGTCCATAAAATGCCCAAACAACATTTCAGTTTTGTTTTCTAATGGAAAAATTCCAAATATGTTTTTTGACATTGAGAGGACTAAGGGGTTAAGGACTGAAATTTTCATCTTACAAGAACTGAATTGGTGTGATATAAACAATAAACCTGAGAATGAATAGGCCCATAGTCACCTGTTCTACACAAATGTTGGAAATGGGTCCTTTGATTATGACTGTAGTTATGCAATGTCAAAACAATGGGATGATTTAGTCAAGTCAGTGAAAAAAAAATCAGTTACTTTGGTCATTTGGCATTGGGTAGTCAAAAAAAAAACTTTTAAAAAACATTTTAAGCAGATCCAGGCTTTGTCTGAGTTATGAGTGTGTGCCCATCTCCACCAGAATTAATGCTCGGGCTCTCTTTTCCCTGGATCTCTCTCCAGCCTCACCCCCAATAACCAGCAGAGAGGATGTGTTCAGGGTTCCCAGAGTATCTGCATTCTGAACGCCTATTAGTATATCAGTATACCTTAATGCTCCACATATATAGGACTGTTGAAGAACAGATTCACAGTCAGGCAACAGCATGTTCTCTTTTGAAGACTCCTAGTAGAGCACTAGCTCTTGCCACAATGTTCCATTGCAAAAGTCTGCCACTGGCAAACTTCATCCTGAATGTTAACAGGGAGCTGATCTCATAACACAACAGCCTGAGATAACCTGTATCACAAAGCCAAGGCTGGCTGTGATTACTTAGCATTTATATAGCACTTTATCTGGGTCCTGTATGTCAGCATCCTTAATGGGAGATAACTCACCAAGAGTTACAGCTGAGAAAAAAATTCATGACCAAAAAGAAAGAAAGGAAAGCTTAAAGGATCTGAGTGATTCCATAGGGACTTGCGGTTACTCAGTAATGGGGAGAGTAAAGATGCTATTTAAAGAGGACAAGGAAAGCTCTTTTGTTTCTCCCCTGTGAACAGGAGTGACTGAAGATGCAAAAGATACAGACAAACTCTGCCAATGAGACTGGCTAAGCCTGAGTATAACTAAAAGAATATATAGTTTGTTTTCTATAGCACCTTAGATCCTAGGAAAATTATCATATAGGAAGGATTGTGACTAATGAATGGTTGGAGGGTAGTTCTGTCTGCAGGCAAGGAGGCAAGGGGATGAAAAAGATGCCCCTTAAAGTGTCCAAGCCCAGAAGTCAATTTTAAAAAACAGAATATTCAAAACTTCATCAAAGTTTCATTGAGACATTTTTATAAAGTATAAATTAACTCAAATCCTCGGTTATAATAAATAAGAGTGTAATCATTATATTGGCCAAAAATATGCAAATGATCACCAAACCTCAGGAGATTGAAAATAGCAGGGCTTTTTATCCGTGGTTTAATGCTAAAGGCATGGGTTTAGAGAAAAAAGACCTCAGTTTGAAGCTTGGTTCCACCACATGTTATCTGTGTAAACTTGGAGAAGGATTTAACCTCACTGAGCCTTAATATTTTCATTTTTTAAAAGGGAATTTTGTAGTACATATTGATGAAATGGACTTTTGTTTGCAGTATTATGGTAAACAAGAGTGTTTCACTATAAAGCACCCAGAAATAAACTAGATAAAATATATTCTTTTAAATACATAGCTGAGCTTGCTAGAAAGGAAGAAAAATCTCCTAAGGGACGAAAAAAAAAAAAAGAAGAAGAAAATTGAAAACCTGAATGGTAAGTGTAAGAGCTGATCTTGGAGCTCCCCTAACATGTGTTTGGGAGTACTTGCTGACCTTGGTAATCAAAGGGTTGTTTTGTTTTGCTTTGTTTCATTGTTTTGGTTTTTTTTTTCACTTTGTTTAAGTTTATGCAAAAATCAGAAAGCTAATTTATAATACTATAATTACAGGAATACAAACTTTAGATTGCTTTGTTTATTTTTTCCAATTTTATATATTTAATGAGAGTAGGTAATTTGTATTCTGTTCCATTTCTCCAGTCAGCACTCACTTATTTTTTTTAGGTTTTCATAGTCATCTAGGAATGGGAATCAAAATACGGCCCAGATTAAAAAGGAAGAGTAGTAAAAACATCTGTCTACTAATAAAAAGAGAGGACAAAGCAGACAAAGACAAATATCATATGATTTCACTTATATGTGAAATTTAAAAAAACAAAATAAACGAACAAAACAGAAATTCATACAGAGAACAAACCGATGGTTGTCAGATGGGTGGGATTGGGGGTAAAAGTGTAAGAATTAAGAAGTGCAAATTGGCAGTTACAAAATAGTCATGAAGATGTAAAGCACAGAGTATGGTATAGTCAATGATATTGTAGTAACTATGTATGGTGCCAGATGGGTACTAGACTTATCAGGGTGATCACTTCATATATTATATAAATGTCTAATCACTATGTTTTATACCTGAAACTAATATAATATTGTATGACAACCATAATTGATTTTTTTTTTATTATTAAAAATAAAGAAAGAGGACAAAGAAGTTTATCTATCTTGGTCTAGGTTCTGGACTGGGAAAGAATGGCAACATTATCAAAACACATTCTCCTGTGAGATTTTTTTTGCCTCCCTTTATGCCAGTTTGGAGTTCAAATTTATATCATACACATAGAGTAGGAATTCCTTGGCTGAGAAATTAATATTAAAAGTGATCCCATGCTTTATTGCTTTGCAGAAGCAAACATATAAAACCTTTCTGAAGGGAGACATCCTCAACTAGACCAGACAGTATTCCCATGGATAAACTTTTACCTAAGATAAGTTCATAAATCAAAATTACAAAGGCACAAAGAAACTGTCCAAAAGAACAAATGTCAGCAGACACAACAAATAGCAGATTTGGACTCCCAAGAACTTACAATAATCCATTATCAGATCCAAATAATAAAATGAGTATGCTTATATAATTAAAGATACAAAGCAAGAATTTTTTTAAAATAAGAAAAATAAAATACTATAAAAAAAAGACAAATTTGAAAAGGAACCTAGTAGAATTTTTAAATATGAAAAATATACAATATTTTATCACTTCTTAGATGTGCTTTGTTCACATTTTAGCATCTCTGAAATCAGAATATTTCCTACAATTGCTGTTGGTTAGGCAGCTCTTTTAATGTAGTTGTCATTGCCTGCTCGTACACATCAAAATTTGCAGAATAGATGACAGTGACTTTGAACAAATCCTGGAGATGATATGCAGCACTCTTGTTGTGTATTTATACTGAACCACAATAAAAAAATAAACTTTAAGACAAAAAATGTTGTCACTATGTAATCGTAAAAGCAACAGTTCACCAGGAAGATATAGTAATTCTTTACTTTTATGTAATCACTTCAAATACATAAACGAAACTATAAAAAGAAATTGATAAATTTACCATAATAGTTGGAGATTTTTAAAAATCATAATTCTTTAGTAATTGATTAATTGACAGACAAAAATTAATAAAGACATAGGAGATTTTAATAATACAATCAACAGGCATGGTTTAATGGATATATGTAGAACACTTTATGCAAAAACTAGAGAATACACATTTGTTTTAAGAATATACAGAACATTTTAAAAATTGATCATACACTGGGCCACAAAACAAACCTCAACAAATAAAAAGAATCAGAGTTAAACAGGCAACATTTCTCTGAACACAGCAATTAATTTAGATGTCAATAACAAAAAGATAAAATTCCTACATAGTTGGAAATTTAAGAATACATTTCAAAGCATATCTAACAATGTAAATTAGATCATATTTAGACTGAACAATAAAGAAAACAAAAAATGTAGAAGTTAAAGTAGAATTAGAGAGAGATTTATAGCTTTTAATACATTAGAAAAGAAGAAAACAAAGAGCTAAGTTCCCAGTTCAAGAAGTTACAAAAAAAATGTCACAGCAATCCCCCACCCAGCAGATAGAAAGAAATTATAATTGTAAAAGTAAAAATTAAAAAACAAAGGATAATCAGCAAAACTCCAAACTGATAAATGCTCGCTCACCAAAGGGCACTGACAGGTCTCAATCAGGTGGACAAGATGACCTGGATTTGTAAATGCCAGTCAGCCTCTCTATCAAGCCACCTAGGGCTTGCTGAAGGGCTCATTAATATGGTAGCTATGAGAGCAAGGTTGGAAATTATGGAACAAAACAGATTTTCTCTCACCAAGGCAGATCTGGCTATTATATGCCTCCTAAGAATAATCTGCCAACAGCACAGACCAATAATGAGCCATATGGTACTGTGCCTGAGAGCATCAGCTAAGGCAGGTTGATTATAGTGGGTTTCTTCCATCACAGAAGAGACAGTGTTTTGTCCATACTGGAATATATTTTCTGTATAATGATTTTGCATCTGTCAGCACCATCAACCACGAACTTACTAAATGCCTTATTCACCACTATATCCTACACTATATCTTTCCTATCCAAAGCTCACAGAAAAAGATTTGAGGCAGTGGGTTCATGCTCACAGGATTTACTATTCTTACCATGCACTCCATTATCCACAGGTGCCTAACATTATGAAATGGTAGAATGGCCTAATCGAGACTCTATTACAGAGCCAGCTAGGAGACAGCATCTTGTGAGGTAGGAGTGCTGTCTTGTGTGAGCCATACTTGGAGATATTTCTTCCATAGCCAGAATATATGGATCTAGGCTTCATATATCCACTTCTTTCACTATTACACATAATGATCTACTTGAACATTTCTCTTGACTTTCATTTCTTTACCTTTGGATTTTGCTGTTTTAGAGGTGTGTTAACTCCTAGGAGAGCTTTATAGCTTCCTGGCCATTTTGTTTTCTACATGCCACTGAATCAACAGGAAAAGGGATTCCTGTACCAGCGGGCGTGAAAGAGTGGTTGCCTTGCAATGAGAGCAGGGAGGAGTATGCTTAAAACCCAGAGGATCCTCTGGGATGCCTCACAGTACCTCCATGACCAGAGTAAAGTTAATGGAAGATTAGAGCATTCCAACGCAGGCAGGACCACTAAAAGCTAGCTCCTTCAGGAATAAAGGTTTGAATCCCTCCACTAGGAACCTCGACCAGATTGATGCTAAGGACAAAAAGAACATGGAATGGATAGTTGACTAGGAAAGTTATAAATAGCAACTACAGCCTTGTTCTCAGAAGCTTTGTGGCATATATAGGTCGTGCTAGCAGCTATGATGGTGGGAGCAGCTTCCTGGCCTCTTGATCACAACCACTGTGGTATGTTTTTCAACTAACGAGTTTAATTGTACCTTCTGACTCCTGTTCTTTCAGCCCTTCCAACAATTTTGTAAGCGCCGAATTTCCTGTAGTAAATTCCTTTCTGCTTGGAATATCTAGAGTTATTTCTGTTCTTACACTAAGGTCTGACTGAATCACATAATGATTAAGATAGTTTGGTATTTGCATGGGATAGTCAAATTGACCAATGTAAAAGAATAGAGAACCCCAAAACAGACCTGTGTTAATTAAATCTGATATCTGACATTTCAAACCAGTAGAGAAGAGTGGACTATATAATAAATGCTGCTGGGGACCATGGGCCACCCTTAGCGGGAAAAATGAAATCCTTTTCTCTCCCTATATGAAGAAAATTAGTTTCTACTGGATTAAAGATCTAAATGTGAAAAGCAAAAGTAGACACTTTTAGAGGAAAATATATGAGAATTTAAGGCAAGAAACATTATTATGCTAATAACTTCTAAATTTACATCTCTACTTTATACTTATCCCCCTAAACATCACACTCACATATCTTACTTTCAATTCAAAAATTCCACTTGGATGTCTAACAGACATCTCAAAATTAACATCTTAAAAACAAAGTATTCGTTTTCCCCCAAAACCTTCTCCTCATGCAAGTTTCCCCATTTAAGAAAATAGCGCCATCATCCATTTGCTCAGGCAAGAGACTTGGAATTATTCTCAACTTCTCTTTCATATAATCCTCATCAAATTCATTGGAATATCTTATTAGGTCTAACTTCAAAATACACTCTGAATCTGACCACTGTTCATGATTTTCTCAGCTACTACTCTGGTCTAAGTCAACATCACCTCTCACTTAGACTATAGCAATAAACTCCTAACCAGTCTTCTTGCTTCGATTTTGCCTCCTGGATATTATGATAATAGTCACAATGATCTCTTAAAAAGCAAGTGGAGTCACTCCCTTGCTCCACATACTCCAGTGACTTCCCATCACAGAATAAAATCCTCGGCTACCTCTCTGAAGTAACCACTTAACACTCTTAGCCTCGCTCATGCCACTTGGCCACATTGGCCATTTTCTCAACCATTCTTAGTTCCTTTGCACTTGCTATTTTCTCTGCCTGGAATGTGCTTCTCCTTGTTTATTTCTACTTCTTGCTACCTCATCATCTTCAGTTCTCTGCCGAATGTCATCTTCTCAGGCCTTCCCTGACTGCTCAATCTAAAATAGCAGCCTGTTGATTTCCCTTTATCTCTTCATCCTGCTTTATTTTTCTTCATGGTTAATTTTATATTTTTCTGTTGTTTATTGTCTCTTTCTCACACTAGAATCTAAGTCCATAAGGTTGCCTGTCTCATCTACAATTGTATTCTCTGAGTCTACAACAGTTTCTGTAGAAGACATTCAATATATTTGTCAAATGAATAAATGAGTAAATGAATAAAAATTTTTTGTGACCTTAGAATATAAGAGAATTTCCTAAACAAGATATGAAAAACACGAACCATATGGAAGAGTTTGAGAAATTTGATGAAATTAAGACTAAACACTGTTGATTTACTTTAAAACATCATTAAAATATCATGATATTTATGATATTGAAAACATCATAAATATAGATATAGAAGTTTCAGGCTAGGAGAAGATATTTATAATGTAGATACTGGACAAAAGATTAATATTCAGAATATATAAAGGACTCCTAAAAATCAAAAAGAAAGAGACAAAAGCAATAGAAAAATGAGCAAAGGATATGAACAAGAAAGTCACAGAAGAGGAAATCTGAATGTTCAATAAAAATACGAAAAGATATTCAACTCTCTAGTGGTCAGAAAAAATACATAGTAAAACAGCAATGAGAAACCATTTCACATCATCACACTGGCAAAATTAAACAGTTTGACAATATCAAGTGTTGACAAAGATATGAAACAATTGGGACTTCCATACTTCTGGTGGTAGCACAAATTGGTATAACTTCTTTGGAGAGCAGTTTGGCAATATCCAGTACTATTGAAGATATACATACTCTACAATTCAGCAATTCCACTCCCAAATGCATAGCCTGGGAAAGCGCTTGCACGTGGCACAAGGAGAAATGAACTAGAATATTCATTTCTGCATTCCTCCAACCCTAGACCTTTCACTAACCATTCCTTCTGCCTGGAAGTTTCCCCCATACCTACATAGTTCACTCCCTGATTTCCTTCAGGTTTTAGTTCAAATGTCACCCTCTCACTAAGGCCCTCTTTGACCACCTTGTTTAAATCACAGATCACCTCAGCATTCCTCATCTCTTTCATCTTGCTTTTTTTTTTTGTCATAGCACTTCTGACATATTATATAGTATTTAATATGCTCATTATGTTTATAACCATTTTCCTTCTACCATGCTGTAAATTCCCTAAGGACTCAGATTTTTGTTTACTGCTGAATTACCAGTGCCTAAAAGAATATCTGGAAGTATTAAGCACTCAATAAAAATTGGTTGACTAAATTAAATAATGAGTTTGTAATAGTAAAGATTTGGAAGCAAGCTCAATGTTCTCCCAAAGGGCAATGGCTAAATAAATTGTGGCACATTCTTTACACACTGGAATACTATACAGCAGTTAAAACGAATAAATTTGAGCTTCATGTATCCATATAGAGAAATATCAAAAGCAGAATACTGAACATCAAAAGCAAGTTGAAGGATAAGTATGGTATGGCACCATTTATAAAAAGTAAGAAACATACAAAACAATATTGTATATAGCTTATGTTATGTACATTTGTAGTAAAAGTATAAAAGTGTCTATGGTAATGATAAGCATCAAATTCAGAACAGAGGAATATTAATGTGATAGGAGCAGGGTATTCACGGGTTTTCACTACATCTGTAATGTTTTATTTCTAAGATGGAATGAGGGCACATAAGAGTTAATTGTCTATACTTTTTTGTATGCCTGAAATACCTAATAATAAAATTAAATGAAATAACAGTGACTAGCATGTAATAATAGTCAATATTTATATAAAGCTTGGTTTGAATTAAGCACTGTTCTAAGTGTTTTCTATATGGCAACTCATTTAAATTCTCACAACATTCTTATGAGGTAAGTACTATTATTATCTCCATTCTAAGGATGAGGAAATGGAGACACAGAAAAGTTATGGAACCTACTCAAGATTAGCTGATGGAGCTGATCTGGATTTATTTTATTTATTTCGTTTTTATTTTATTTTATTTTTTAATTTTTTATTGAAGAAATGATTTTAATTAATTTTTTCCCCACCTACCTCCCTCCTTCCCCCTCCTTCCTTCCTTCTGGTAACCACTAGTCTATAGTCCATGTCCATGAGTCTCTGTTTGTCCTGTTCATTTCTTGCTTTTAGGTTTATATCACACATATATGTGATATCATGTGATTTTCAACTTTTTCTGTCTGGCTTATTTCGCTTAGCATTATTATCTCCAGGTCCATCTGATCTGGATTTTTAAAAAAGTAGTTTGGCTCCTGTTTTAAATCATTGCATCAAATTGCCTTGTAGTCTTGTTAAGCACATAGTAGGTTCTTTAAATTCAGCTGAAATGTATGAGATTATCATTTTGTAGACCAAAATGGTCAAATATGTTAGCAATTACATGTGGTTCAAGCTAATAAATGGCCAATAAAAACAAATACAGCTGAACTGATAATATTGCAAGACTCCATGATGACTCTGCAAATGCTTTTAAACATATTAAAGTCTTCTGCGTGCATATCCTAAATGTTGTCCCCCACCTCCGTCCCTGAAGCAGGAGGAAGGAAAGTTAAATGCCAGAACTAATTTTTCAACCATTAATATTGAAATTAAGTGAAGAAAGGAAGCTTTTTAAGAAAGAGTGGTCATGGCCAGCGTAGGGTGGTTTAAGGGCCAAACACTAGTGGGAGGATAGATGAGTTGCCCTGTCAACAGCCAAGTCTCCCTTCTCCTTCACATTTCTCAGTTTGCCTAAGAGGCTGCTTCAAACCAGCCAGGATTTAGCCATAGGTTTGGCTTAGAAGTCTTTGTTTGCAAGACTCTGAGCGAGCTTCTGAGAAAGCCAGACAGGATGGCAGTCTTCCTTATTAGAGCACCTAAGGGCACGAGATCAAAGGTTTCTTTCCCCCAGCTCCTGGCTGTACCCCAACTCCCTGGGAACTGGAAATAGAAAGAAGATGTGAGACAGATACACATTACCCCAGGTTCAATCTGTCTTTGCAGTTACAGTCCTAATTTTTTTAGCTGAAGTTTCCAAGAGTCACTTTTTGCATCTGTCCAATGCCATAGTCTCTTTCTTAGTCTCCCTGTCTCTAGCAATCAAAATCTAACTCCCTCTAATATTCTGTATAGAATATTTGTATGAAACACTGTTTTCCTTACATCTTTCCTCAAGAACATTTACGATAATCAATTCAAAATCCTTTGCGCAGACTTCTGCAACTCCTTGTCACTTTTACAGGTGCCTCTCATACCATGCCAACCTGAACAAAAACCACATCAGTGGTTATATCTAGCCTGGAGCATGTGTGGAAACAGAAGAACAGAAGAATGGACAGGGTTATTTCTGAAAAGTGAAATTATGTTGCATACTATTACATAGATGCTATTTCTATGAGCGTAAATGTATGTGTATGCACATGGCAGGGGTGGGAGATGTGCATGCACAAGTGCACAAGTGTAGTTGATAAGTATGCCTGAAGGTGTTGTGAGCATTTTCTAGAAACCTATGCTCGAAGTTTCACTCCATAAATATCTTTTACTGGCAGTACTCTGAAAACCAAAGGCTCTGTAATAAATTACACTGCATTGTCCTTCCCCTCCTGCTCCCCTCCACTTGCCTAGGATGAAAAACTAAAGATTGATAGTGATGTCCCTTTGGAGAAGCCAGGAGTGTCATTCATCCCCACTCGGTCAGTCTACCTCTCTAGAGCTTTTCTCACTCCACTCCTTTTGCTCTGCTCTAGAGGACAGGCTTTCTGTCCCTTCTTCCCCAAACCTTCCTCACTGACTCCTGAAATGTCCTTGTTAGGGCAGCCACACTGGATTAAATAGAACGAGAAGGACTTTTCAGCTGACCCAATCATAAAACTCAAAAAAGTCCTCTGCAGAGATCCAAACAGCTCCAAGGTCTCCTCCTTCCTCTACTCAAAGCCATTTTAGTCCGACTTTCTAAGACTCCAGGGAAAGTGAGTGCACACTTCCGTTGTTCCTCAAGTAGAGTATTTCTAACTTTCAGTGCTTTAACTTTTATCTTTCCCACTGTGGTTTTGGCCATATTCTCTTGAGATTGTTTTATTTCTGCTAGATAGAGTGTTCCAGCTGAAGAATAAGGGGTAAATATGTGAGCAGAGACAGAGAGAGAGACACACACTTGTTTTTATTTCGTGCCTTGCAAACTGTTAGTGATATATTTCGGTTCACAGAGAGAGAACTGGAGAATCATTTTATCTGTCCCTTGCCTCTTCACCTCTTCCCTCCTAGTTGAATTATAATCTCTCTAGCATTCAACAACCCCCAAGCGCACCCCTCCTCGCTACCAAACAAAATGAAATAGACTCCATTGCTTCAATAAGCCAGTGAAACTTTGCAAACCCTCAGGGACAGAAAACCCCTGCTGAGGTCAGACCAACTCTCTGTAGCAACTTAAGCTCTAACTTTATGTAGCTAGACCACCTTCGGCATTTGCCTTCTATGAAAGAAGGAAAGCCTCTCTTGATAATTTCCCATTCCAAGTTCTCATACTTCTTCAAAATTCAGTTCCACTACCACTTAATTTTTTAGGAGAAAACATAGAATATTTTTATGACCTCAGGGTAGAGAAAGAGTTCTTACAACAAGATATAAATAGAGTAAATTATAATGGAAGAGATGGATAAATTCGACAGCTTAAAAAACTTGTTTTTTTTTAAAGGCCTCCATTTAAAAAGTGACAAACCACAGACTGAGAGATATTTTTTGCTCCATGACTTAAAGAGGATTTTTATACACTAAATATATAAAGAATTGATATAAAAAAAACAGTAAGAAAAGACAAACAGAACAAGAGAAAAAAGGGCAAAAGACATGAATAGTTCATTTGCTTAAGTGAAACTCTCAATACCCAATAAACATCTGAAAAGATGCTCAAGCTCAAACTCTTCGGTAATCGATAAAATGCAAATTAAAATAATCCATCAGATTGGCAAAATTTTTAAAGTATGACAATACCATGTGTTGGTGAGGATGTGGAGCAAAATTCTTACATACTGCCCATGAGAATAGAATTGACACAACCACTTTGGAAACAATTTAGCTTATCTTTTAAAGTTGAAGATGTGCATATCTCATCATCTAGCAATTCTGTTAATTCTTTGTGTGTGTGTGTGTGTGTGTGCGCGCGCGTGCATGTGCGCGCACGGTCAAAAACATATAACGTAAAATTTATCATCTTAACCTTAAGTGCATAGTACAGTAGTGTTAACTACATGTACACTGTTGTACGACAGGTCTCTAGAACATTTTCATCTTGCAAAACTGAAACACTATACCTATTGAACAACTGCCCCTTTCCCCTTCTTCCTGCCTCTGGCAACCACCATTTTACTTTATGCCTCTAAGAGTTCAACTATTTTAGATGTCTCATTAAAGTGAAATCATGCAGTGTTTGTCTTTTTGTAACAGACTTATTTAACTCAACATAATGTCCTCAAGTTTCATCCACGTTGTAGCATATGACAAGATTTCCTTCTTTTTTTAAGGCTGAATAACATTCCATTGTATGTATATATGTACTACATTTCCTTTATTGTTCATCTGTTGACAGGCATTTAGATTGTTTCCATATCTTGGTTGTTAGGAATAATGCTGCAATAAACGTGAGTGTGCAAATATCTTTCTGAGATCTTGTCAACTCTCTTGGATAAATACCCAGAAATAGGATTGTTGAGTCATATGACAGTTCTCTTTTAAACTTTTTGAGGAACCTCCATACTGTTTGGAGATTTACCATATGCAGTGGCTGTACCATTTTATATTCCCACCAACAAGGCACAAATTTCATCATATCCTCACCAGTACTTGTTATTTTCTGTTTTGTTTTGTTTTGTTTTTTATAATGGCCATTCTAACAGGTGGAAGGTAATAGCTCATTATGGTTATGATTTGCATTTCCCTAATGATTAGCATCTTTCCATATGCTTATTTGCCATATATATATCTTCTCTAAAGAAATGTCTATTAAAGTCCTTTGCCGATTTTCTCACTGTATTGTTTGGGTTTTTTATTTTTAATTGTTGAGTTGTGGTGTTCTTTATATATTCTAGATATTAGCTTCTTATCAGATATATGGTTTACAAATGTTTTCTTCAATTCCCTAGATGTCTTTTCAATCTGTTTGTTGTTTCTTTTGCTGCACAGAAATTTTTAAGCTTGATGTGGCACCATTTGTCTATTTTTGTGTTTATTGCCTATGCTTTTGGTGTCATATAGAATTCATTGCTAAATAAAACATCATAAAGCTTTTCCTCTATGTTTTCTTCTAAGAGTTTTATAATTTCAGATCTTACATTTATGTCTTTAATTTGTTTTGAGTAAATTTTTGTATATGGTATAAAGTAAGGGTCCAATTTTATTCTTTTGCATGTGAATAGCCAATCTTACCAACACTGTTTGTCAAAGAGACTATCTTTTCGCCAAAGAATAGCCTTGGCACTTTTATCAAAGGTCATTTGACCATATATGTGAGGATTTATTACTGGGTTCTCTACTTTGATCCATTGGTCTTTATGCTAGTACCATACTTTTTTGTTTGCTATAGCTTTGTAATATGCTTTAAAACCAGGAAGTGTGAGGCCTCCAGTTTTGTTTTTCATTGTCAAAATTGTTTTAGCTATCCAGGGGTTTTTTGAGATTGCATATAAATTTTAGAATGGTTATTTCTATTTCTTCAAAACATGCCATTGGGATTTCAATGGGGAATGCATTGACTCTGTAGATCATTTGGGGTAGCATTGACATTTTAATAATATTATTTTTTCTGATTCATAAACATGGAACGTCTTTTCATTTATTTGTGTCTTCTTTAATTTTTTTCAGCCATGTTTTGTAGTTTCAGTGTACAAGTTTTTTGTCTCCTTGATTAGGCTTATTGTTTTGTATTTTGTCTGTGAGATGGTCAGTCAGATAGGGCCAGAAGGAGAGGCTCAGGAAAACAAAGCTTATTATGTTCACAAGTCCTGGAAACAGGAGGCACAGCACACCATGAAGGGCCACATGGAAAAACACCAGGATAGTCAGGAGACAGAAGACAGGAACAAGGGAAAGGTTTAGGCCCTGGGCTTTATTGAGATTTCCATACAAAAGTCAAGGCAGGGCAGGGTGAACAGTTTAGGACTGGCTGGTCTGAATAATTTTGGCAGGCTTTGAGCTATAGACGTGGCCTTAATTCCCTGGTACCTTGCCTTGGGATGCTTATGGTGGAGAAATATTGCATCTGGGGTTCATTGGCTGGACAGAAGAGATATCTGCTCTGGATTGATTAGTTTGCATATCAAAGGGCATGCTCCCAAATGAGTTCTCTAAGAATTCATGTGTCTCAGAGGGGTAGTTTCTCCCCAGCTGAAAAGATTTTTATAAGATGTCAACATATTATAATATACAGAAAATTTTAAATGCACACACACACAATACGTTTATTCTTATTTTGTTCTTTTTAATGCTGTTGTAAATGTGATTATTTTCCTAACTTCATTTTTGGGTTTTTAATTGCTCATGTATAGAAACACAACTGATTTTTGTGTGCTGATTTTGTATATTCCAACTTTGCCGAATTCGTTTATTAGTTCTAACAGTTTTTGATAGAATCTTTAGGGTTTTCTACATACAAGACCATGTTATCTTGATCAGAGATCATTTTACTTCTTCCTTTTTTATTTGGATGCCTTTTATTTATTTGTTTGTTTGTTTGTTTGTTTTTAATTGCTCTGGTTAGGAGTTCCAGTACTATGTTGAATAGAAGTGGTTAGAGTTGGCATCTTTATTTTCTTTCTGATCTTAGAAGAAAAGTTTTCAGTTTTTCACCATTGAATATAATATTATCTGTAGCCAACAGTTCTATTCTTAAATATATATTCTAGAGAAAATTCTGCATATGCATTCTTGGAGACATATACCACAATGTTTATAAAAGTGTGGTTTGTAAAAACAAAAATCTGAAAACAATGTGAGTATCTATTGACAGGAGGATGGCTAAATATTTTGTGGTATATTCATTTATTTAACTATAATACAGCAATTTAGATAAACTAAAACTATATGCTGCAATGGGGATGAATCTCATAAACATAACGTTGAGGGAAAAAAGCATCACTAAAGAATTCATGCATTGTGACAGAATTTTTACAAAAGTTCAAACACATTAAAATTTAAATAACATATTGTCAAAGGATCTATATGTAGTAAAACATAATGAAATGAAAGAAATGAAAAACACAAAATTTGAAATAGAGGTTTCCTCTAGAGGGAGAGAAAGGAATGTAATCAGAGACACAAGGAAGCTTCACTAATATCAATAAGAATCTATTTTTTAGTTAAGTAGGAGGCACATAGGTATATGTTTTTACTTATTTAATGTTATATTTAGGTTATATGTTTTTATATGTATGAAATATTTAAGAACAATAAAAATTCATTCACTCATTCAACAAACATTTATCCAACACCTATGCCAGTCACTGTTCCAAGTGCTTGAGATATAGGAGTGAACAAAGCAGAAAGGAAAAAAATTTGGCGGGGAGTTAGAAAGTGAAACAGCACATATTTAAAATAAAACTTTCAGGTGGGGAAAACTTTTGTAAATCCTTACAAAATTCTGTTGGGCATGACTGACAATAGCACCCAAATCTGCTATCCGAGAATGAGGCAGTATTTAAAACTAACTCCCAATTATTTATCCTGGGCAAGAGGTATAATGGTATGGATAATCTAAGACAAGGATTCATATACTATCTTAGATCAATATTACAGGAAAGAGGTAGAGGCAGAGTTCATCCAAAATAGTTCATCTAAAATATCAGTTAATAAAAAAAAAAAAAAGAACAAATATCATTTGCATTTGTCTTTGGGGTGTATTACCCTGTAACTGTAGCATATTCACTTAGTGCACTTTCTCTTGAACATTTGGAAAAGTAGTGTTGTTAACTTCACATCCACTGCCTGGGACTGCCCAGTAAAAAACTGTGGCTGGTTCAGTCACTCACTCAGCAAGTGTTTATTGGCCTCTACTAACAAGATGTCAATTATTGCTCTGGGCACAGAAGATACAAAGACAAATAAAATTTGATTCCTGTCCTGAATGAGCTTAGTTTATAAAGAGTTGGTGAAAAAGAGATAGTTTTCAAAAACTTTTTAAAAACAACATTATACGGGCCTGGTTAGTACTTGGATGGGAAGACCAGGTGCTGTAGGCATTAAAAAAACAAACAAACAAACAAACAAAAAACCCAAAACACCATTATGAATGTTAAAATAGAAATATAAACAAAATGCTATGGGCACACGGAAGAGGGAACATTTCATTCTTTGGGGGGAATACATCAGTGTAGTCTTCTCAGAAGTGGTGATTATTTAGGCAGTATTAAAAGACAAGTAGGAATTTTCTATAAGAAAGAAGCCTGTGAACTCACAGAGTGTGGGACAATAAGAAGCTTAGGGCGAGAATAGGGAGTTGGATTGAAAGGCGGTTAGTGCCACTCTACTCCCAAGTTCTTGGCCTCTAACTCATAGGCAATGCAGAGCTGAAGTTTGAGCAGAGGTGTGACCCAATCAGATTCATATTTTAGGAAGATAATTCTGGCAGTGATAGTGGTGGTAGTGGTGGTGGTGGTGTAGAAGCTGGGCAGTAGAATGAAAGATACCTAGTAGAAAGAAGTGTATAGCGGCTGTCGCAACAGTTCAAGGTAATGGTGATCAGAGCTTGAACCAAAACAGGGCAGAGAGGAGAAATGCAATCGAGAGATAGTTCTGATATGCAGTTCAATTGGTCACAAGCCTGGGTGACCAACTGATATGGAAGAGAGAGAGTTGAGGATAATTGCAAATAGCTTGAGAGACTGTGTGGATGGTGATTCCATAAATTGAAATGGGAAATGCAGGAAAAGAGGCTTTGAAAAGATGATGGGTTGAAGAATGAAAGGAAATTGAAGACATTTTAGGAGAGAGACACAAGGAAAGTTTTATTTTGGGTGAAAAAAAATGAGAGCATGGCTCAAGGACAGGCGAAAGAGGAAGGAGATGGAGTGAGAACAGAAGTGGAGAGGTCGTTCTAAAAGTAGTAAAGTCATATAGTCCTCTAATTAATATAAGAGACTTGGAGGAAAGGCTATGTTGTTATAATAAAGTTTAGAGGCCAAGGGGCTGGGGGGAAATTGTGGGAGTTAGCATTTTTTTCCTTTTTTAAATAATTTTTATTCAAATATTATATCGGTTTTAGGTATACAACATAGTGATTAGACATTTATACTACTTACAGAATGATCACCCTGATAAGTCTAATACCCATAGATAGTTTTAATTGGAGGGAGGAGTAGGAGGGAAGTACATCTGTTGAGGTTGAATAGGAGACATGAGATGTGAGAAAATGCTGTGTACTTTCCCATCTGTATATATGGACGAGATTGCAATTGTAAACCCATGGTTACAATCTGCAGTTTAAACGCTTGCTGTTCTCATACATGTTCTTCTTATCGGTCCTCAGTTCTCTTAGAACCTCTTTCTTCCAAGTAGACATGGACACTCACAAAGTTGGTTGACACCAGAATTTCACTTAGCAGATTGGTGTCATTTCTTCCCAAGTTTATGGTTAGGTGCAAAATTGGAACTATTGCAAACTGAGACATTTGCAAAGGCTTCTTGACATGGCTTTTCCAGTTCAGGCAGTTTGATGAATATTTACCAAGCTGCTTAAACATTTCAATTCTATGGAATTAGTGTAAATTCCCAGAGAAACATCCAATTTCATGCACCATTTTTTGAGAATTTATGTCCCAGAAACTGCACTAGGCACTAAGGATTAAGAACCAGTAAAACACAGCCTTTGCCCTTGGGCAGTTCACAGCCTCATGGAGCAGCGTCGCTCGGGTTCGTATAAGGCAATATGTTTTTATATACAATGAGATTTACAGAAATTGATACTCTGTTCTTACTTTTAATGCAGTGTTATCTCTATGTGTAGATTATTTATATACAGTCAGCTTTTTAAAAATATTCATAAATTTTGACTTAAGTATACATTTGTAAGATCAGCATCATAGTCAAGATAGCAAACATATTCATCACCCCCAGAAGTTCCTTCTTACCTCTTTGCCATCTCCTCCTCCAGCCATCAGCCCTGTCCAGGAAACCATTGATCTGACTCCATCACTATGGAATAGCATGCATTTTCTAGAGTTTTATATAAATGGAATCATATAGTATGATTTCTTTATTATCTGGCTACAGTCAACCATACTAATGGAAGAAAATGTGGATAATTTCTTAGTGTGTGTGTGTGTGTGTGTGTGTGTGTGTGAGAGAGAGAGAGAGAGATAAAGAGAAAGATTTTTAAATAAATTAATGCTCAAGATCATGTGAATTGATTGATCAAGTTCTGGAACATCAGTGGAAATTTTAAATGCACAACGGTCAATGATCGACCATAGACAAAAGTGGAATACTCCTTAGAGTGAGATGTAGTGGAAAACGGACAGGTTTGGATGCTGGAACTACATTCACATTTAGGCTCCACCATCCCTAGAAGAGTGACGTTGAATGAATCATTTAACCTCTCTGAGGTTAATCTATAAAATGGAAACAATAAGGACCTCTTTATTGGGTGACTGGGAGGATTCAGTTAGACTTGAATATGAAAAGTGTCTCACATTCAAATATTAGCTCCTCTTCCCTTAACTGTACTTCTTGTTTCCATGAGAATATTACTTCAAAATCGTAAAGAAAGTCATCTAAAAATTACCCAACATAAAAATAGCCACTTAGCAGCCTTTATGAGAACATATCTAGTGTGCAGAGCTGTGTTAATCTACGTGATCTTTTTTACAGCTGCAGGTTGACCTTCCCAGTTCTGCTTTGTCCTAACTGACATGAAAAGGAATTTGGTATTAGTGTTCCCTGACTTCTCATTAAAGGTGGGAGAAGATAGCCAAGAGACCAGGGAGAAGATCAGAAATTGACCAAAGAAATGACCATGGATAAATTTCAAAGTGGATTACCTATGCAGAGAAAAAAGAGTGAGTTGATGACGGCAGTTAAAATGAATCAGGCACCTACTGCATGCCAGAATTTGTGCTAAGGCTTCACCTGAATTGTTGCATTTAATCCTCACAACAAATTTTTGAATTAAGTACTATTATTGCCCCATTTTATAGATGAAGAAATCAAGTCTTAAAGAAGTTAACTAACTTACTCAAGTTCAAATAGATGGAAGTTGCAAAAAAAGATTCAGACCTAGGTCTTGAATTTAGAGCTCAAACTCTTAACTACTTCTTTTAGAGAAGCACAGAGCAATCCCAGGCTCAAACCATGCCCCAAATTTTCAAATACTTGGTTTTCTTGTGGTAAGCCTTGGGAAAATTTTCTCCTCTTAGAAAGGGAGGAAAGGAAACTACTACCAAAATTGTGTCCTGAATTTTAGGAAAGCAACCATCCATAATGACTTCTTGATGATCTTTTATAGACTATCTGACCATGTGTCACCTATTTTAGGTCTTCCCACCCCTCCAACCTATCATCCCTAACGCATGCACTTGATTTCCCTCACTCTTGGAAAATTCCTACTGTTGTTGAATCTCAGTCCATCTCATTGAAATGGAGGCCCTCCATTTCTGGCTAACACCCACTTCCCTCCAGGGTTATTTGTCGAGGAGGGGGTGAGTAGGGAATTAATGACATGTTTTCCTTAACATCTTCCAAACCTATCATCTAGGACAGGGTTTATAAGCATTCATCAACAACGCCCTAACAAAGTAGGTTAGTAGGATGAGCCCACTACTTGTTTAGGAATCTAGAAGGTTAAGGAATTTTTACCAAAACCCAGAACTCAGGAGTTCCTCCTGTACCGCATGACTTTCAGTAAGTTGCCCAGCTTCTCTGGTTGCCCGTCTTCTCCTTACTTGCCCTCCACCCCCACTGCCATCATCTCTGTTGGCAGAATGAAGGTCGAGTTTTGCTTCCCACAGAACTAATTAAAATCTACAAAGTCTTTTGAGAACGTTCAATGTGGGGTTCTTGCCAAGACAGAATTATAGGTGGGAATGGCAAGGAATGGGAATAGACTAGAACAAGGATAGTTGAGTTGTTCTAAGCCAGGCTCCAATAAGCCTCATTTCATTATGAGTCTTAAAGCTCTTTATCTACTGCTTGCTCAGCCATCTCAGAAAGAGTTCCTTTCTTTTCCGCTTTCACAGGCTCAGATACAAGGCAAAGTGGTGCCTGTGTTCTGCAGCTCTATCTGTCTTTTCCCCTCAAAATCACACACAGACCTTTTCAGACAATACTTGTCTTATGAAAAGAGAATGGTTGGGTTATATCTTAGTCTGGAGCAAAGTCCTCAGATGCTGGATGTTGACTGTTACATTTTCTGAGCTTCAGCTGTGATTGGTTAAGCATTGTTCTTGAGCTTCTGCTCTAGCATGGCCTTGACATGGGCACCTCTGGGGGAAGGAGTTAACCCTCAGGAGGAGTTAACCTGTGAGGGCAACACACACACACAAAGCAACCTAAAAAACTGCAAAGCAACACATTAATATAGGCAAATAAAATAGCACTGGAGTGATCAAGGTTAAACTTCAGAACTTCCTACTACAATAGATGTTATGGATTCTTCTGTGCTTGGTAGGTTTAGGAATATCACTATTTGAAAGCAGGGACCTTTTCGCTTTAACATCACTCATGTTACAAAAGCCTCGGCTTTTAGTAGGTCAGTTTGTACATTGGGTGTTTCTCTCTTTCTTCTCTCACTGTCCTATAAAACATTTTCTGGCTCCATTTCCCCCATTCCTATATCCTGAATAGCAAAGGCTCTCTACGGTCCAAATTAACCTATCCCTTGTGGGACAAGTCATAGAACCAGCCAATATGCTACTAGGTGAAGGTGAGCGGTATTGTTAAATACTTTCTGGTGTGTAAAATGCTGACATTCTAGGGCAAGGAGAATGAGAGTTGGGAGAAGCATTTACACTTCATAAATTCTCAGGGATTAAGTTCTATCTATGTTCTTTAAACCAAAGGCATCCAAGGCCTTTTACCATTTAGAAAAGGTTCTCTGTTGTCTCAATTGTTTACACTTCTGGTAGCAAACTCTGACATTGATAGACAAAACAGGAGATTTCTGATGCAGTGTGGGAAGGTGTTCTCTGAGGGGTCTGATCTAGCACAAAGGGTTTCTTTAGGAGGAATAGATATCAGGAGAGGTTTGTTTCATTCTAGCCCAATTGATACGGTAAAGAGATGGCCAAGCCCAAGAATGTAGGCTGACAGGAATAAGATGGACCAAGACAAAACAATTGCAGCAAATGATTTCAAAAATGGATAACACACAGAGTTAATGGCAAAAATGACCATAAGTGGGAAATAATCAACTCTTGCAAAAATTATATTCTTATTAGAAGAGGAAACAAGGGAAAAGGGACCTCTACTTTGGGGAAGGGGAGCTGATTATGTACATGACATCTAGCACCAGGATCACCCTGCAGCTGTGGTTTCAGGCCAAGGGCCTGTGCTTTCAAAGAAGCAAAGCCCATGCCTGCAGCCTTGGAAGAGAAGGTTGTAGTAGGTGTGTGGGTTCAGCCAAGTCTAACAGGCCAATTTTCTCATCTATCCCTATTCTAACCTGCAGGCTTTCTCTTCTTCCCCATCATCTTCAGTGTCACCTATGTTCCCGATCTTTTTTCTTCAAACCAAATTATATTACCCAGTGATATAAGGCTTTTGGGAGGCCACTGGATGCACTTAAGCAAAGTGGATGAACTATATCGTAATAGAGAGCAAGTTCCTCTGATACAAAATATCAAACAATACATTTCATAAACTTGAAATGGCAGACGGGCCAACAATAATTATTTGATAATTATTTGACTTTGCCTTAAAACCTTCTATGTCAAAGAATAATATCAAAGAATATCAGCTCCCAGAGATGCTTATAGTCTAAATAGGGAAACAAAACACAAAGACACATGAGAACAATCATAAAGCTCACATAAATCTAAGCAAAATTACATAGCACATACTAAAGAAGGAGGAACCAAAACTAGATTTAGCTTTATTTTTCTTAACTATCATTCTTAACTATCATTTCTTAACTATTTTTCTTAACTATCATTTCTTAACTATCACTGTCAGCCAAGCTCAGTGCTAGGAGGTATTTTATATCTTTCTTTTCTTTTAATCCTCCCAAAATTTTGTGGTAGATATTCTTACCACTATTTCAGAGATAAGATAAGTAACTTGCCCTAGTAAGCAGGTGAGTGAATTGGAACTCTACTGGATTGAAACCCAAACCTGTGTGATTCAAAACTTATGCCTTTAACCACCACTCCATATTGCTTCCTCCTCTAGAAGAACTTTCTATCTTGGAATAAGTTATAAATTCTTTCTTTGTTTGAGAAGAGGTTGTACAACTTAAAGGCAGTATTATGAAAGCAGAGGAATTAATTATGTAAACTTCTATATTTCGGTTGCCTGATTGGTCCACCCAGCTCTAATCTCTGGGCTGAGGGAAAAACAAAAGTAAAAACAAAAACAAGTTCAAGAGATGCTAAGGTTGCACAAGCTTCCAGGAGTCTTGAGCCAAAAGGCACTTTGAGAAGACATTCTCTTGTTTCCACATGGAAGTCTCTTTAGAATCTGTGGGATTCACTCTAGGAAAATGGATAAACTACACCTTAATACAGAGTCAGCTACCTTGACATAGAAGATCACATAAAGCATTTCATGAGCCTCTAAATTGTTTAGTCCTCAGTGTAGCTTTCATTGTTTCATTGGACTCATCAAAATTAACAGAAAGGGATATTGTGGGGATCTTCACTGACTTTCTGGAATGGCAGTTTTTCCATATGCTGCTGTAAGATAAGCGTTAGAGATTTATCGAGGCTAGGGAACACTCAACATATACTTTGTGGAACATAAAACTATGTAAAATGGTCATTGTCCTCCAAGAACTTATGAGATATATATAGACAAGTAATTATAATAAAAGCAGGATTTAACATGGGAGGAGTATGAAAAGAGTTTATGATCCTTAGCACCAAGAGCTCCTTCAGTTAGTGATATTTACCCAAATGCTAATGGAACCACAACGTATTTGAGAAACTCTTGAACAAGAAGGCAGGGTACTTGAGTTATAAGCTCAATTTGTGCTTCCAGTTCATCCTCTCTCAGGATTTATGAAATATTTATTGGGCACTTACATGTGCAAGCACTGGGAATACAGAGATGACTGTGATATGGCCCTGCCAGCAAGGCCCTCATGTATATCATGTCTCATCCAACACATCCAACTTCAGCAAGGAGTTTAATTCAGGGGGTGGAGCACAGGGATTAATGCTAAGAGTGCTGAGTCAACAGTTTCTCCACCCCCACTTCTTCAGAAAGTGGGGGAGTTGTAGGAAACCACATGAGTTTCACTAATCCCCCATCAATAGCACCCACTGCATTACTGGCTTCATTATTTCTTAATGGGACTTTGTTGATTACAGACTGTTTAATTACAGTGACAGACTCCCTCTTGGTTGGGGTGGGGGGGGCGGTGCTGGGGCAAGAAAATAAAGATGAGAAGGTATGGTTGGGAACAGCCCCCACTATCCAGGGAAGGAGCTGAGGTAAGGAATAAATCTCTGACTAGCAGTATTGGTCCTCTTCCCACTGCCTGCCCTCAAATAATAAAACCTCCAGGGATAAGGAAAAAAAAATTAACTTCTTCTTACAGCTGTTTTCCTAATATTACTTTCTTCATTAGGCTTTTAAAATATCTGGTAATTAGAGAGAAAGAGCAATATTGTGTCACTACTGAATCATAAGTATTGTATAATTTTTGGCGCATAGTAAACACCTAATAGATATTTCTTGAAAAACTGAAAGATTACACAGAGAGCAAGCTGCTGGTATATCTATGTTGGGCTACTTGAATCAAGTGGCCCTTTTAGAAAAGCACTTTTCTGCCTACTAAAATCACCAATTGCATGACAGAGTTGACAACATCTAAAAGCACTTTGAGCATTATACATATGCATTATACATATACATATACATATACATATACATATACATATACATATACATATACATATACATATACATATACATATACATATACATATACATAGTGACCGAAGAGAGGAACAAAGAAGAAAGGAGACAAGTGAGCTTTCTTTCTGTGTGACCATGTATACGTAGCCATCTTGAAAAGATTGAGATTGAAAGAGCAGAGAATAGGCAAGGTGAAGTAACAACAACAACAACAACAACCTGAACCAGCTACATGTCAGAGAAAAAAGTATGGGACAGAATGGACATTTCAGGCAGTAGATGGAGAAGGTTTGGGACTGGTCCATATAGCCATGTCCACTTCAAGTAACATGAGTTAGTTCTTTTGTGAAGCCTTGAACTGACTTCATTCACCTTGCCACCCCAGCCATACCTATTACAGGTACTCAGTAAATACTATTGGTTTAATCTCAGGCAACTCTTGATCAACTGTGCTAATAAAATGAAGTGGACAATGAAATATTAGAGATTATCAGACTAATTTTAAATTTGGTTTTGCCAAAGGAGTTATACCTTTGCAATTATGATTTACATAAGCATTCATTGGAAAAGGTTTGCAATGCCAATTTGGGAATGAATGAGGTAGGGCAGCCAAGATGCAAGTTAATGCTCAAGGAACAGTCAAGTTAGGATTTTAAATTTCCTTAAGATAATTACATGCCATTATTTAAGAGCTGACTATTTGTACCCATATCCTGAGCTATATAATTAAAAATTTTTTTCTAATGTTCTTATGTCCCCATCATTCGTTTGTCATATTCATCATCAAATGTAGATATATCTCAGTGTTCTTTCACCTTTCTTTTATAGAAACTGGCTATTCCATAATCTTGTAGACTATAAAACTATCTATAAAACTCCCTAATCACCCAATCGTTTAGATATAATAAACATGTAAACCGTCTCAGTTAATTGGCTTAAGAAATTGTGTTCATCCCCAGAATCATATTTTTTTCTATCTTATACTTCCCCTGTCACCCTGAGCTAATGTCATAAGCAAGAAAAATTGTTCTTAACTAATCAAAAACAGACTCACAAATATAGTGGACAGTTTGGTGATGGACAGAGGGGAGGGGCATTGGGAGGCTGGGAGAATGGGGTGAAGGGTTAAAGAAGTACAATTAGTAGTTGATGGTTGGTCACGGGAATGGGGATCACGGCATAGGGAATGCAGTTAGCATTAATATGATGGCTAGGTGGAGGGCTAGGGGAGGGAAGGAGCAAATGGGGGGATCGTTTTATGAATTATATAGATGTCTAACCAATGTACTGTATACTTGAAACTAATAGAAATAAAATAATTTTTAAAAAATTGTTCTTGACAAATGCTAGATTCATATCCAAAATTAGAGTAAGACCTTAAATAGGAATTTAAGAAATGATTCACTGACTTGGAGAATCATAGATGATGTATAGGTCAGTTTTGTTCAGGGAGTAGGAGGAAAATCCAGAGGCAGAAGATAAAGCCCCTTCCACAGGGTGAGTCCAGTCTTGTAGGGAATATGGGACGGCACCCATGACTCAGGGACCAAGGTACAGAGAGACAAGGACAAAACAGGAGGCATTTTACTGAGTTGCAGAGGGAAGTGCTAAAAGGATGTAAAGAAACTAAATAGAGAGAAACCAAGTCAGGGAGTAAAGGATTAAAATGAAAGGATATATACGAGATTCTGTGTGTGTATCTCTGTGCATGTTTTTTTGCAAGGAGCTGTAGGAAAGGGGGATGAAATAGGAGTGAACTTAGATCTGTGGAGAGAAGTAAGGAAAGGGTCCTAAATCTGGGAAAGAAGCCTAGGAGATGAAAGACAGGAAGGTGTGTTGTAAAGGATGATGAAAACTGTCACTAGCCTTCTATCCTCCCTGACTATTCAAATCCACACTCACCATGGATGGAAAGCCAGTAGCTTTTTGCAAGACTATCAGACCCATGTGAACATGTCTTCAGAATCCTGAGAATGAAAAAGAGTGGACTCACATTATGGCTCTGAGCCTCTATGTTCACAAAATGGAAATAAGTCTATATACCATTTGGATTGTTTAAAGTTTTTTATAAAATAAAATACATAAAAGGCCTAACCTACTGAGGATGGTCTTTAAGTATTAGTTCCCTTGCTCCTTCTCCTTCACGTGGGATGCATTGCATCCTATTATAGGTCAGGATTCTGTTCAGAGACTAAAAAGTGAATACATTGATCTCTAAAAGTTTAGGATTTGGAGCAATGCCTAAGGGGGCAGGGAGAATGACAGTGAACACCTAAAAGAGGACTACTGTACCTTGTACAGAATGGCTGTCTTTTCCCTAACCTGTTCTTCTCTTTCTGTATCCTTCCCCAAAAGAACTCCTTCATTTTTCCCCTAGGAATCTGTGTCACTCTAAATGGTTTCTAGCCTCATATTAGCTTCTGGGGCCTGCTTTGTCCAGGAGAATGGAGAAAGAGTATTGGTAATTTTAAAAAAGGTACTTTCACCCAGAGCTTGCTCCTGACAAAATTAAGCATAGTTCCATACCTCATTCCTTCCTAGAGAAAGAAGGAAGGAAAGTGGAGGGAGAGCCAAGGTCTGCAGGTTGTTCCATGTGCATCCACATGCATTGGAATGGATATGTATTAGTGGAGGGGAAAGTGGTGTCATTTGTATCTTGGAAGATTTGATATTTGGGTGAATTATGATTAGTGAGTTTATACATTGAATAACTGTTGAAGTGCACTATATGTATATAGGTCCAGTGTCTATCAAGCTTGGCTTGGGTGCTTAGGACATGTGTGTGTATTGGATGTGTTGGTGTTTGTTGCTGGGAAACGTGTTGACAGAAAGCCACATGCAGATTTACTCAATCTTCAGAGTAAACCACGAAAATACAAGCATCATGAGGGCAGGGATTCTGAATGTCTTGTCAACTGATGTATCCTCAGCACTAAGAGTACTTGGCACATAGTAGATGTAAGGTAAATTTGAGATTAGTATTAGAATAAATATATTATGAATGAATAAATAATTTCTTCAAACCACGCCTGGGCTCATTCTGGCCCCACCAATTAATGAGGGAGTTGAGATGATGCCAAGGACAGACTAGGACCAGATGGACACTGATACTTGAGAAGAGGAGGTGTATGAAGAGTGGAGCTAGAAGAATTAATGCAGGCAGGCTCCTCAGAAGGATGGGAATGTAGAACAGAGAACTGTCAACGTTCTCTGTAAGAAGTTATCCACTGAGTATTTATTCTCTAACATTTTATGAGTATCTACTGTGTGAGGATTCAGTATCTGGTGATGTGGATATAAAAATGATCAAACTGTGGTCTTTGAAGTATGCATTTTGGTTAAGACCAGTGTGAAAACAGACAGCCAATATAACGTAGGCACAGGCCTTAGTAACAGTTTGTAAAAAGTGCTATGGGAACAGCAAATGGGATGGAGAGGAGATAGGTTTTGAACTATTTGAGCTAGTTTTTGAAGCATGAGTTCTTCCTCACTTGTCAAGCACAAAAGGGGAAAGCATCTTCCAAGTAGAATAGGGCAAAGCCCATGACGCTTTGTGGGAACAGGAAGAGGCTCAGCTTATTGTGCATGTTGGCAATGACACAGATGATGCACAAGGAACCCAGGCTCTTAGATACAAAGATTTCCTAGAGATGTTATCTTAAAGCAGATAATTTGTAAAGCAAAAACCTACTGGCACATGTGCTATACCTGACTGCACATGTAGCATTGCTTTCATACTTGTCGTCAATAGCAGAAAGAGCAATGTGTGGATTAAGGAATTAAGAAGTTACATGGAGATCTTTATGAGATAATACCAAATGAACAGAGTTATAAAAGGCAGGGGAAAGGAAAAGGAAAAATGGTTACTGAAAAGACTTTCTTGAAAGAACATAAATCAAAAAAATAAGGGAATGTGGTACACATATAGAAAAATAGCTTAAAAACACTTACAAAGCAACATATAAATAAGTGCAAATAAATACAGTACAGACTAAATCCCCTGGTGCTATGTGAACATAGAATCAATAAGAAACCAATATTGGGTGAGAAGAGCCAGGGACTGCTTTCTGGAGGATGGAAATTTAATTATTGGAAAAACTGGGATAAATGTATGTTAAATAGAGTTACTTGGGAATGAATCAACCTAAGTTTAAAAAATAGAGTGAGAAAATTATCAGAGACCAGCCAAAATTTTTCCCCAACTCACTCCTAACCTGGGTTGATTTTTTTTGCTTGCCACCATGAATAAGTTACTCATTTGCCACTTTGAACAGTCTGTTTTCATTTCCTATTCTGCAGACACCATCGTAGACACCCTATTATGGCTCTCAGATTTCCTGTGGCTCCAGCAGTATGGGGGTCAGGTTGCCCTAGACCACAAAGAGGCAATTATCTAGATAACTTAGTTGTCAACCTACTTTATTGGAATGATCCAGCTCATTCATCCAGTTTGTGCTTCCCAAAGCCCTGGCAGTTGACCATGCTGAGACCCTCACATACAGCACCAAGTCTTGTGCAATAAAGTGCGGCTGTGTGGATATTGTATGGGGTTCCTTGGGTCCCTCGGCCACCTTTCCTCTCTGCCATTTGGTTTGACATACACAGCAATATTCAAGAGCCTATGACAATTTCTTGTAGGTGGAAGGGTGCAGACAAGCTTTCGGTTTTATTTGTCAGATTTGAAAGTCATTGTGTGTCTCTCACCTAGAAAAGGAATGTGAGTTTGAAAGGACTCCTCACCATGGGGGTCTCTACATTGGCAGACGGTTAGCCTAGAATCCTGTCAACTCAGGCTGCCTCCCCTACAGGTAGATAGGAGAAATATTTAAGAATTAAAACCAAGAGGATTTGGTGATTTAAATAATGGTGGAGAGGGAGAGGAAAGGAGCAGAGGGTGTCCAGAATGATGATGAGGTTTCTGGCACAGGTAACTGAATATCCTCATCTGAAGTAGAGAATACGAAAGAAAGAGCAGGTTTAGGGGAAACAGATGAGCTGTGCTATAAAGCACATTAAATTTGAGCTACGTGGAGGTAGACACCACTGGATACTTCAGTCCTGATACTATTAGACTTGCTGGATCTGTGTACATACCCTGGTTTATTTCATTCTCATGTGGCCTATATCTCCTACCGTATTTCATGTCCTAAGAGGATAAGTCTGAGGCCTAATGTTTTTTTCATATTCACCTGCAGAGACCTCATGTGGTGTCCACTTGCAATCAGGGCTAATACTTAACTGATTAGTAGGCTGGAAAAAATACATAAATGCCCTTCCAGAGAAACCTTCTACCTCACAACTCCGATCCTTATTTGTTTGTTTGTATAGCCCAGTTTAGACCTTTGGCTTTGCTGCTTCAGTCTGCTTGCTTAAAAAAAAAAAATGGTACTGGTGAGTCTCTTCAATAGGTTTTTAAGTTGTTAAACTATATATTAAACTGAAGATAAGCAAGATAATTTCACAAGTCTGTCATCCCATCTGCATTCTTTTTTATTAAACTTTATGCCGTAAAATGGATTAAGAGCCAAACCCAGCTCATCCCAACCCCACTGCAAATATATACATATCAAATTGTGATAAGAGAATACGGGGGGGGGACTGTGAACAGGAAACCCAAAACTTTCAAACTATCTATTTGTGATACAGACATTTTAAGTCCCTACATCTTAAGAAGGACTAGAGAGGACTCTTATTTCCCCATTTCCTCACTCCAGGAAGAGCACTTCTACCTACCCCCATTCTGATGCCCCCAGGTCCACAGACTTGAAGCTAATTTTTAATTTGGCGTATTACCAAAGCTTTTGCTTTCCTCTACCTTATCATTGCCCAGGTTCTACTCTTCTCTCCCCTGATTTCTTGGCTCTAGAAATTAGAGTCTGAATCAGAAGTTTACGTGATAATACTCTATTGAAGAGTGCAATGCTAAGAAAGTAGGAGTGAAGGACAAGGAGAGCAAAGCAGGAAAAGAGAAAGAACAAATAAAAAGAGCCATAGCTTCTTGAAAAGTTGGTTACTTCACATAGAAGGATGTATTCGAAGAGGCCATGTGAAGCAGCCGCATCCCCCAAACAATTTGTCTAAGGGAACGAAGGGAGAAGACTGAACTGCTGGCTTCCATTATCCAAGTTATATCCCTTGAGGTGTTAACTACCCTGTACGTCTGGGTTTTGTATGCATGTGTGCTGTGCACCAGCTTCTTAAGCATCGGTGGCAAAAGGTAAGCCTTAGAGTGGGGGACAAAAGATGCGCACCATAGGTATGAGATGAGGCCAGTCTGTGCGTGCCCACAAGCTACATGAGGGACCTTGTTTAGCTGTAACAGGACTTCTTGTCAGAAGACAGGGCTAGACATGGATCTGGCCTGGCGTGGCCCAGCAACTAAATCTGCCATATTTGCACAGTCCTAAACCTGGTCTAGAACCAAACTGGTTATGTTCGGGTCATCTCAACAGACTCCTATCAGCTTTCATGCTTTCATGTCTCTAGTTGTTCCCTTCTTTAAATTAACCAGTCACTAATAAGAAATCAACAATCTATAAAAGCTGTTTCCATGGGGTCTCCGTGTTCTGCAATGCTACTATTGTTCATCATATCAAATCAAAGCTCCTCAATTTGGCCTTAACTCACCTCTTGTGCTGCTTCCCTCCCCGCCACCCCTCCCCCTTTCATCTAATGGATTTCTAAAGAGAATCTCCTCTCTGGTTCAAGTTCTCTGCTTCTTCTCTTTCATATATGACATAATCATACAAAACCTCAAGCCTTCTTATTAAAAATGGTCTCCTCCCCAGTAACTCAAATAATAATAGCTAAGATTTCTTGAATACTTATTATGGGCCAGGCACTGTGCTAAAAGTTTTGCACGTATCATCTTAGTTAACATTTAAGAAAAAACTTCATGGCAGGTACTACTATCATCTACATTTTTTTAAAAAGTTAACTGGTATTTGGAAAAATTAAGCATTTACCCAATATTCTCTAGCTAATAAATCGCACAGCAACAACTTAAACTTTGGTTTGTCTAAACTCCACATAAAACTTCCTCTTTGCAGGAAGACTTCCCTTGTTAACTCAATCCAATAGCGACAACTCTATTGCTCTATGATTGCTCTGCAGTTACAAATACAGTTTCATTATGCTGCTTTGCCACTTTTGAGACATTATTAAGTGTTAAGTCTTTTGCTGTTGCTGCGAGAGAGAGAGAGAGAGAGGAGAGAGAAGTACTTTTTCAAACTAGACCCTAGGCTGAGAGATCCCAGAAGGTAGGGACTGATATAGTTTTCATATCTGTCATTAGAGGTCAGGGTTCTACTCTTTGGCACTGCAAGCACAAGAATACTATAATGCTAACAGAGTCGTGTTCGGATGTGATTTTGTATAAAACAATGGTGTAGTCACATATAGGATAAGAACCCATTCCTAGATTTTTCTTCCTAAAACATAGTGAAGTTGGGGAAGGCCCAGGGAAGAGATGAGAGGCTGACTTGTGATAATAGTCATCTTTATGTACAAAGATAAAATCTGGAGGGTAAGATATGATGAAAATCTTTTAAGTCAAAGATGTAATTGTGGGTGAATATAATATTTATCAAATCCTGAAGTAATGGGTATTTTCCAGATGTACTTTTGTTAGGTTTTTAATCTAATTCTGTTGTAGTCAGAGAGTGTACTCGGTATGATTTCAGTCCTTTTAAATTAAGTAAGACTTGTTTTAGGATCCAGCAAATAGTCTATGTTGGTGAATATTCCATGTGTACTTGAGATATAATCTGCAGTCACTGGGAGTAACCGTCTATAAAGGAAAACTAGGTCAAATTGGTTAGTAATGTTATTCAAGCCTTCTATAACCTTACTAGTATTCTGACCATTTGTTCTATCAGTTCTTGAGAGATGAAAGTTAAAAATCTTCAGTTATAATTGTAGATTTGTCTATTTCTTCTTACAGTTATGATAGTTTTGCTTCATATATATTGATGCTCTGTAATTTGCCAACTACTTTATTATTGTTATTGCTTTTTGATGACCCGAACTTTTTATTGTTATGAAATATCCCTCTTAATCACTGGTAGTGTTCCATGTACTGAGGTCAACTTTGTTGAGATTAATATAGTGCCTCCAGCTTTCTTGTGATCTGCATTTGCATGCCACATCTTTTCCCACCCTTTTACTTTCAACATTTCTATATCTCTATATTTAAAATGCTTTTCTGGGAGCGGGGAGGGGAAAAATAAATAAATAAAAAATAAATAAAATGTTAAAAAATTATGTATATATAATATAAAAAAAACAAATAAACTGGCATTTAAAAATTAAAATAAAATGCATTTCTGGTAGATGGCATATTATTTGTTCATAGTTTTTTAAAATTCCATCTGACAATTCCTACCTTTTAATTAGAATATTTAGTCCATTTATATAGTTAATGTAATTATCAATATAATTGAGATTAAGTCTATTCTTCCTATCTGATCTTTGTTTCTTCCTTCCTCTTGAATTAATTAAGTTTTAGGATTCCATTTTTATCTTCACTATTGGTTTAATAGCTATACTTTTTCATTTAGTTATTTTATTGGTTGCTCATGAGTTTATAATATGCATCTTTAACTATCAAAGTCTATATTCCAATAACATTACACTATTTCATACATAAGAACTTTACAACAGTTTACTACCATTTACATTATACTATTGTTGTCACACATTTTATTTCTTTGTGTTATAAAGCCTACAATACATTGTTGTTGTTGTTTTTTAATTTAAATAGCCAGTTATCTTTTAATGAAATTTTTTAAAAATAAGAAAAAGTCTTTTAATATTTACCCACATATTTACCATTTCTGGAACTCTTGTAAATCCAGGTTTCCATCCAGAATCATTTTCCTTCAGCCTGACAAATTTCCTTTACCACTCAGAATTTACTCAGTTTCTGTTCGTCTGAAGAAAAAAAAAGTCTTTATTACATTTTCATTTTGAAAAAACACTTTCATTGGTTATAGAACTCTATGTTGCCATATACTTTTAGTATTTTCAAAATGTTCTAATGTCTCCTGGCTGGCATTTTTTCTGGCATTTTTTCTAATAGTTATCTTTGTTTCCTTATTTTAATGTCTTTTTTCTCGGGCTACTTTTAAATTTTTAGCAATTTGATTATAATGTACCTTGGTATAGTTGTCTTTATGTTTAGCCAGCTTCAGGTTCACTGAGCTTCCTGAATCTGATGGTTTAAAGTTTTTATCGAATTAGGAGAAAATTGGCCACAATGTCTTCAAACATTTTTTCTATGCCATTACATGGATGTTAAACTACTTTATATTGCCCCTCAGGTCACTGAGGCTCTTTCTTTTTGTTTTTCAGTGTTTTTTCTCTTTGTGCTTTGATTTTTATGATTTCCATGTTTTCTAGCTCACTGATCTTTTCTTCTGCAGTGTGTAATCTGCTTTTAAGCCCATCCAGTAAAAGTTCCATTAACAGTATTATATTTTCAGCTAGAGAAATTCCATTTAAAAAAAAAAGACTTCTACTTCAGTCTTTTTTATGTTTATATATTCCTTTAAATCCTTGTGCATATTTATGATCACTGTTTTAAGGTTATTGTCTACTAATCTTTGTCTCTTTCTAGTTTTGTTTCTATTGACTGATTTTCCTTCTGTTTATAGACCAAAATTTACTGCCTTTTTGTGTGTCCAGTAATTTTTATTGGCTTCTGATATTTCGAGTGTTACATTGCTAAGTATTTGGATTTTGTTTCCTCTTTTAAAAAGTGTTGAAGTTTGTTTTAACAGACATTAAGTTACTTGAAGACAAGTTTTATCTTTTTGAGGCTTGTTTTTAAGTTTTGTTAGGGATGAGTCTGGGCTAGGTTAGCCTTTATACTAAGGCATCACCCTTCTAGAGTCTCTACTGATTACTCCAAATGTTCAATGATGTCTCTATGCTGGTTAGATGGAATTTGAATGTTTCCCAGCCCTGTGTAAACTCTAGGAATTGTTCAACTTACACTTACCTGCATCATTTCTTGCTCAGCATCATGGAGTTTCATCCTACCCATGCATAGATTAGTGTTCAGCCAAAGATTCTGGGAGACTTTATGAAGACTTCTAGAGCTCTATCTCTGTAGAGCTTCCTCCTCTCAAGTATTCTGATCCACCAGTTCTAGCTGCCTCGGCTTCCCTGAACTCTGATTTCTATCTCCTCAACTTAGAACGACCACCACATTCTGCTTGATGCCACCTCTCCCTGCTGCTACTGTTTGAAAATTGTCTCCAGGTTGGAATCCAGGATGATTATTGGGTTCACCTTTTTTGTTTCCTCTCATTCAAGTATCACAGCACTGCCTCTTATCCCAATATCTTAAAACAGCTTTTTACATATTTTTCTTCCAGTTGTTAACAGTGGGAGAACAAGTTCTATATCAGTTATTTCTTGGTGGTTAGAAGCAAGTCTCTTACCTGGCTTCTTATTTTCTTTTTCTCTTCATTTTTCAATTTGTACAGTTTCATTAACACTTGTTAGTTTGAATTTCTTTTTATTTATCTTGCTTAGGATTCACTGGGCTACTTAGTGTCTTTAATCAGTTTTGGAAAATTAAAACTCCAAACATCTATCTTCCATATTCCTCAAGCCTCTTTCGTATTTTCATATTTTTGTCTCCCTGTGCTACATTCTGGATTTCTTCTGACTCACCTTCTAGTTTCCTAATTTTCTCTTCAACTGGATCCAATCTGCTGTTAGATTTATTCTACTTGGTTCTGTTTCAAATATACTAGGTCATATTTTATATTTTTTGTTTCATACAACTATTTTCAGCTTGTTTGATAATATATGTCTGACAATTTCGATGTCCAAAGTCATTGTCAATCTGTTTCTGCTGTCTATTGTTTTAGCTGATTCTTATTTATGATGCCTTCTTTCTCTGGTACTAGCTTATTCATTGCATTTAAAGAATTACTTGTGAGGATTTTTTAAGCTTAAGATGAAGGATTTATATTTGCTTTTGCCAGGTACCCAGGGGAAATACTTGTCTGGAATCATCTTAAACTAAATTTAAAGTTTCAGATTTTCCCTGATTACTTAGATAATATAAATTTGGGCTACAAATCAGCCTGGCTTATAATTTCCCTACCTGCTCTACTTAGCATCAAGGAAAATTTCTTGCATTCCTTGAGGAGGTGGCAGAAGGGTTAGGTGTACTTTTGTTTCACCTTCACCTTTAGAGTGTAACCCTTTGATTCCTCAGTTTGACATGGGGAGGGTCTTCTATTAGACTCTTCACTTTGGGCCAGCTCTGAGTTTTAATTTCTGAGACCATCCATCAAAACCAGAGTTCAAGCTTGCCTTGATCAGCAATACCTTCTGGTCAAAAGGGGCCTCTCTGTTCTACTTACCACTTTGAATTTTCACTTTTCATTAAATTTGGCCCAGTATTTCCTTACTATCTTGTCAGTTCTTTGATACTTTTAAAATGTTTTAAATATTTTATACAGAATTTTTCATTGTTTTCCGCAGGAAAGTTGATTCAAAAAACCTAGACTGTCATGCTCCCAGAAACTGAAGTTTTTGTTTTTTTTAAAATAGATTCCGTCAAATAGCCTTTATAAGCAATCCAAACTAGCATTGATTTGTTGTTCTTGTTGTTGTTTCTTCAGGGAGGGGGTGACTTTTGGTTTGTTTGTTGTTTTTGCCAGCCAATGTGTCTTCTCCAAAAAAGAACCTAATTTTTAAAAGTCAAGTAATTGAGAGCATATTCTATAATATGATGCTTTGTAAAGATTCAAACATAAAGCAATTTTCTCTTTTCTGAGAAATTATTGGGAAAAATTAAAAATTCCCCTTTATGTTTAGGCCAATATGGTATATAAAAAGTCTTTCACAATTCCTAGCATAGGATATATATTTAATAAATATTAGTCTTTCCCATCTCTCTCTCCTCTAGTTCTTCAGGGACTTCCCTTTTTCAAAAACTGAAGTGGTCCAATTGTTTAAAATAATGTCAGTCTGTCCTTGCTTTGGGTAAGTGGCATGGTCAGCATGACATTTCTCTAAATCTCTTCTAGTCCACAGCGATAATCACATGAATTGCTCATACACACACACACACACACACACACACACACACACACAGAGGCAATATAACCTTATAAATTACTGGGTTTGGGTTTTATGGTCTTTTATTTTACAAGGATTGTTATGAAGCATAACGATCATATATCATAGCAGAGACTTGAGTTCTATTTAGAAAATAAAGGTTTTTTTGGTTCTAGATAGAAATAGTCTTGTTTTTTTACTCACATAGGACTTAGGAATTTCTAAGAAAGAAATAAGTCAGAACTTAATGTGTCTTTCTTCTGTGACTTTAGTGAAGGTGGGCCAGGCTTTCCACAGTAGAATAAGCATATGTCTAGGATATTAGGCCACTGCGCAGATGATGTAGGGCATAGGCCATGGCCACTTCCCTACCTTCTAAAACATATCAGCAATTTTTGTAAGATTGCAAGAGGATAAGAGGTACAGGAGCCCTCCCCCATCTTTTCCTAGTTACTACAAATTACCAATCATTATCACCAGTACCACTTATACAATTTAAATGGCATTTTTTTTCCTATCAATTATGTCTTTTTAGTGGGGGGAGTGAGGGTTACACAGAAATTTATTTCTCATAGTTCTGGAGGCTAGAAGTCCAAGATCAAGGTACTTGCAGGTTTGGTTTCTTCTGAGACCTTTCTCCTTGGCTTGTAGATGGCCATCTTCTCCCTGTGTTTTCACATGGTCCTTCCTCTGTGAATTCCAATTATGTCTTTTGATTTTTTCTTCTTCTCCAATTCTGTGATTTCCCTGCTTGTAGAGTTCTGTCCATGATACTGGAGGAGACCAAAAAAGAGAGGAAAACACAAATTCATAACATTTTTAAAGTTTGAAGAATTCTTTCTTAGAGATGGCCTGATTTAATGCTTTCTTGTTCAAATAATTAAGCTGATAGGCCAGAGAGTTTATGGATTGAATTTCCCAAAGTTACAGAACATACTAGAACCCTGAGGTTCTTGATTTCCATGCTATCACACACCTCTGTGCTGTTGGTTCCCTGGACGCTCCTCAAGGCTTTTCTTATCTGGACTTCATATTTGGAGAAAGTGAGGTGAGAGTAAATCTTGCATTCAGCTGAGTCAAGTTATTTACATTGTTGCTAAGGGAATTAAAGTGATTGGGAATACAGAGAGAATGCAAAGTTAAGAAAGGCATCTAGACAGAGAGAATGGAACAGGGTTCTGAAGTAATGGAAGGTCGGGACTGACGAGAACGGGAAAGGCATTCTAGGTGAAGAAAACTGATATTTCAAGTCTCAATCCAAAGAAAGGATGAGATATGTTGGGTGTGGGGCACAATAACAATAGTGACCAAAATATGGACTACTAGCTCAGGTCAACAATGCTCAGATTATGAGGCAAAGTTCAAATACCACTAACTTTCCCCTTCTAACATAAGGAAGATATGAGAGCAAACTAACAGTTGAAAAGCATTATAAAAGAACAGAGACACATTTAGCTGGAAAGATATAAGAGGGATGTGGACCTTCTTTTCCACAATGAGAAGTAATGGGCTGGAATTGCTATTGGAAATTAAGATTAGACGACAGAGGCAAACAGCTGTGCACATTTAACCAAAAGATGCTGAAGATTCAAGAAATGTTAAAACAAGGTCTGGAGGAGACACCCTTCAGTCTGAGATGAGTTAAGTTCAGTCATGCCTGGAGGCAGAGGGAGGGATGAAATGTCCTGTCACAGAGTCTAGAAGTCTGGATCAGGGCCGATTCATGGAAACAAAGCATCTCATTATGGAGAGAGGTGGAGAACAGCAGGAAAAATCCCCAACCTATTTGCCTGGAGCTTCAAAGCAGTGTAGAAACTTTCTGGCTCGATCAATTTTAGGCTCTGATTATAACAAAAAAGATTTCGGTTAAGCTAAAATGAAAGAATATCCATCCCATGATTCTGCCATGGAGCTTGGATCTCACTTACTAGGGAGTTTTGCAACTGAGAATAACTAGCAAGAACAGTCTAGGCACAATTGGGAATGGAAACAGAGAGAGGGATAAAATTATTGCTTGGTTGGGGAATTCAGGAAGGATATGGCTCTGAGGCCTTGGAGCTTGTCAGGGAGGGTTGATTAAGTGAGGGTCCTCCCAGCCTAGTGGCTATGCAAGAACCCGCTTCTGGGAACCCACAGTGAAGGCTGGGTGTGTCAGAGCGTGTGCTGAATTCCTGGCTTCAATTACAGACTACCAGGCGGCTGAAGAGTCTGTCATTGCCGATGTCATCACATTTACAAGATTCATAGGTCCCGTCTCCAGTTAGACCCAAGAACAAGGGCCTCTCCGCACCTGCAGCCATGTCCCATCACTGCACTGTATGAAGAAGCAGAGCAATGAGTGACGTAGAGGCAAAGATCTCTTTGCTATGTCCACTCACTCCCACCAAGGAATGAGGACATGAGAGCTTGGAGAATTTACACTGAGCTTCCACTGTCTTGGTATGGCCTCCATGTTATAAGCCAGAAAATCTCCAAAGGGGGAGATTTTTATTTATCTAGAACAAAGGTAGAAGTATGAATAAGATGATCTCTCAAACTTCCTTTCAACTGAAATGCTCTATGATACTTTGCTGGTCTATGAATTACCCTCTGCCTGTTAAAAATCATTTAAATTATTCTGCCACCATCTTGGAGGATTCAAAAAAGTGTGGGTGCTCAGTCTATCTTCTTCAACTAATTGTTTCTAGGCTCTGCCCCTGGAGATGCCATTAGAGAACTGACAGGCATGGGGAACCGGCTTCTCTTCACAGAGTGAAACTCCCAAACAACCAGCCCCACATTCCTCTCTGACTCATGTCACCAAACCCCCACTGTGCCCTGCAGGTCAGTGGGCTGGGAACCCTGCCACATCTGGAACAACTGCAGCTAGAATAAGATGTCTGTTCTGATAGCCAGGACTCACCTCCTCCCATCCCCAGCCCCAGATCACTCCCTGGCCTGTGCTCTGGGTATTATGATATGATGCAGCCAGTGATGGGCAGAGTACAGTCAACAAGGGATCTACCCTAGGGCTGCCAGCCTCACCTGAGGAGATCTGATCATAGTCTGTGGCTCATTTTGATTCCTCCACTTACCATAGTATGGAACTTTCCCAGCCCCTGAGAAGTAGGCACTTCTCATTATCCAAGTCAGTGGATGAGAGCAGAGGCACATATAATTTTTTCATTTGTTGAGCGCCTGCCATGTGCAAAGTCATATGCTAAGTAGTGAGTATACAATGGTGTACAAAACAGATATAAGCTCAAATAGATACATAAGCTCAAAATGAATTAGTGTTACAAAAAAAAGTGAAATAAATTCACATTACTTGCCATCTGTGTCTACCCCTGATGCTCTTTCTGACACAGTGTTTATGCTAAACTTAAGGCAGTGGAAGTATGGAGACTGCAAAAATCTACAAAGTGGATAATCTACAACTCAGGAATAAAGAGTTGACCCAGTATCAGTAGGAAAATTAACTTTGGCTATTTATCTAAATATGAAAGTCATATCAAAATTGGTCACAAAATTCCATTTATATCTCAGTTGAATAAATTTCATTTTCATGTCCTCAAGGTTTCTATCTCTAAAGTAGAAGGGCAAAAAAAAAAAAAATGGTTTTTGAGGAACCAGAGAGACATACAGACACAGGGAAATAATTCTGAAATTACTGAGTCTGAAGCCTGAAGACAGAACTTTGGGGGTCTTCTCATTCATTCCATTACCTCCAAAATCATGCAGACAGTTGTTAAGTGACTCAATTCTCCTAGCTCCTCAGATATTCTTCAATCCTTCAATCACCTCAATAACCCACTGTTAGGAAGTTCTTTCTTTGATAATTCTAGTCTTCCTTTCTCTATCAAAATTAACTCCTTTCTTGGTATTTTGTCTTTTAAACCTAAACATACCAAAGGAAAAAGAACATAATACAATATCTTTTCTCCCTCATTCATATTTAAGCATTGTATGGAAAGTGGCCACCTCTTCCTTCTGCTTCTGAGGAAATCCCAGGAGAGGTCCAAGGTGGAAATATAAAAGTCTGGGACTCTTTTCCCCTGTGGTCAGTTAGCATAACCAGATTTAGAAGATCTCTCTCTAACAAGATAGGAAAGTCCAGAGGCAATTCCTTGGTGTATATTTCATCCTTTCAGTCATGATCAGACCAGAAAGGTAAAGGTCAATGGACAGACACCAAATGTGAACCAGATTTGAATGTTTCTTTGCCTTACCACAGAATCTTTTTATACAGGAAAAATGGGTAGACTGAAGGACGTAAAAGCTCACGACTGGATAAGTTAACTTCTGTAGGGCTATTCTATGATTCCAGAATAGAACCAAGCAAAACGAAGTACAGAGTCCCTTTGGATAAATAATTATAGCTGAAATTTAAGCAATATTTTTAAAAACTAGACATTAGGCTTATAGAATAATTGGTCTTTGTTCTTTATTGAATGTTAGCAGAGCACCTTAGTCAGATAGTAGTCAGAGTCCCGAAAATTCTTTTTTTTTTCAAAAGCTAGGGGAAAGAATAAAAATTTTAGTTCTCCTAAAGTTATTTTATTTATTCCCCTGCCTCCAGCTAGGAAAACACATTATCCTATGTTGGTTGTCTAGGTCCTCCGGTCAATTCCACCCTAATCTCTTTTGATTTTCTCTACTTAGACATTGTGCTTCAGCCAAGATAACCCATTCATCAATCCCAATACCCTCACTCATTCCAGCATCCAGGCCTGCGTCTGAACATTGTCTTCTATCCCCTAGAATGTTGTCTTCATAGCCTCTACTCAAAACCCAGCTGAAAACCCTTTCCTCCAAAGAGTCTTTCTTTATTAGCACCAACTAATTGAGATGACTTCTTCACTCCAGTTTCACCTAACCATTTAATTTCAACAACATTTAATTGCATAAACCAGCATGTGTGTGTGTGTGTTTTCATAAGACATCGGAAGAAATAATGTTTTCTATCTCGTTTGTTATATTTTAAGTCCCTCTTTCTTTCTTTCTTTCTTTCTTTCTTTCTTTCTTTCTTTCTTTCTTTCTTTCTTTCTTTCTTTCTTTTTTAAATATTCAGACTCCTTAACTCAATTCTTAGGGCTCTTCAGTAAATGCTAAAATTATGGTTCAGATGGACTAACTGCTCATCACAGCATGATACAAAGAACAACTTTTCTGTATCAAGTTCTGGGAAATAGACCAATGATGAATAGCAATACCATGAATGGGGAGAATGGCTAACAAAGAAGAGAAATCCTAATTCTGTACTCCCTCAGAGACTTCCACACTTTTCACACTGTTAGGAATGTTGATGAGTAATTTCCCACATCGGACTAATATCTAAAACCCACTCAGATAGAGTATTGATTATTAGCTATACACAGAGGAGAAGCATAATAAGCAGTGCCTAGTACCTAGTAAATTGCTTAGCCAGCATTTGTGGAAGGAAGGAAAGGTGGAAAGGAAAGGTTGAGTCAGAAAGGGATCAAGAAAGTCAACAGGTTCTAAATCGCTTTTTATTGTCACCTGTTAACGTTGTTGGCTTTCCAGGCAAGAGAAAGCCAGTCAATGACTTCTTTAACTGGAGAAACTGGAGGCCATGGGGGTGGGTACAGAAGTAATAAGAAAAGTATTATCACTATGGGGAACATCCCTGTATGATGGAAAACAAGATACGGATAAATACAGAGAAAACAGGAACATCACGAAAAGGTCTGAGCCAAAGTCTAGCCACTTGTGCTGGAGAGGATGAAGGAAGGTTAAGGACATTTCTGGAAGGTAGTCAAAAAAGACTTTCTGGAGGAGGAACGGAAATAATAATAAATCAGAGTTTGGCAAGAAGGAAGTTACAGAATTGAGCACAGAAGAGTAGGACTGAAGAAATTATACATGTGGACCATCAGAAATGAGAAAAGGAAACAGGGAAACAGTTTAACAGTTTATCTTAGAAGGAAATGGACTTGTTGAAAGTCAGGAGAACTGAGACTGTTGGTAGGAGGAATTGGTAAGAGATCTGGGAGGTTTAGATTTGTCTTTTCTTAAATGTATGGAAAATAAGCAGTCAAAAAAGAGCCCATTCTTCACCTTCTACCAACAAGCACATGAGAGCAGAGCTGTCAGCCCTTCCTCAGGCACCAAACAGGAAAGTGCTATCGGTGACATTATTGTAGCATAAGAAAACAAGCATTGCACCAAGAGTGAAATGAATACCTCTAAGGAAATACACTACTCTCTTTGCTGACATACAAAATCCTCAAACTAATCTCATTCCCAGAAATCGTGTCTTCTTATCTTCAGCTGCTTCTGCTGTAATCCTGGCTTTTCCCTGAGCAGCTCTGTACAGACACCACTTTAAATATCCTTTGCCAAGCAGGAAGCTAATCTCAAACCAGTTCAGAAACTTTCCAAGAATGAATTTGTTTTTAGGGTCTTCTTAAACCTGTTAGTTCCACCTGCAGTCTAACTTACATTATTTTAGATGCTCTGCTCTCACCATAGACAGAAGGTGGAGAATACCCAAAGACTGATTTGGACAGTGATACAATGGTGACATGGTTAGAGAAGAACTGTAAGAGCAAAATAAACATGAAAACAGGACCCTGTTATCCAATTCATTGAAATTTCTTGAGCATCAACTCTGCAAAGTATTATGCTAAGCACAGAAAGGAATATAAAGGTTAAAAAATATATACTCTTCACCTTCCCAAAGCTTACAGTCTAGTAAAAGAGACAACTACATATATAAATTATTCCAGTACAAAACAGTGCTATTATAGAGGCTCAAATAATATGATACCATAGTTGGGGAAGAGACAGAAATAATTGTCTCAAGAGAGATCTAGGAAGTATTCTTAGAGGAGAAAATATTAAGCTGGGCTTTAAATGAATTAATGTGTGGATGAGAAAAAGAATAGCATTCTAGAAAGAAACAACAATTTGTGCAAAAGTCTGGAGGCAGAAGAGCAAAGAAAAAGTTCAAGAACCTCAAGCCATGAAGTTGTAGTCTAGGATATGTGAAATAATGTAGATATAAACATAGATAGTGTCACTATGGAGGGCTCTGAAGACCAAGTAACAGAGTTTGGATTTTATTTGGTATGTAATGGAGAATCAGGTAATTATGATAGATGCCTCATATTTCTTTGAAATTATTAGATAACTGACTCAATTTCTGAAGTTTGAGAGCAAATAATCTTTAAGTTATCATAAGGAAAATGACATTTCATATGGATTCCACCATGGAGGCTACTGCCTTTATCAAGTTTATCTGCATCTATAAAACTCCACTGGACATAAAAATGGAAGGCCAAGGAAGAGTGTAAAGTCTCTCTCTTTGGAGAGTTTTAATGGAAGAGAGATTTTCATCCACCCGAGAAGGTAATGGTAATAGTTTTTCTTTCGGTCAGGAGGCTCATTCGAATGGCCACAAGAAGTCCCTTGATAGACATATCAGACAATAGGACAGAGACATAAGTGCAAATAATATAATGTTGAGGAACTTTGGAATAAGGGAGTCCTAGGAGCCCGGTAAGGCCAATTTAGGCAGCCTTCTGGTGGAAGAGGCTTTAGAACCAAGTATACAAAGAGGAAAGGGACAGGGCTGAACAGGGAGGGTAGAAAAATAGTACCTAAGGTTGAGGGAGGAGGAACTGGCCTGAATAAATGTTTGAAGGCAAGTACCAGCAAGCACATGTGGTTAGTGTCAAGTGTGGGAGACAGAGAACAAATAAACTCAAGTGGAATGGACAGTCTGTAACAAGAGCTAACAAGGACTCTCAGTCCATAGGTAGACCAGTTTGCAGCATACAGCCTGGGTCAACTTTGGACGCTACTCTGGCCTCTCCAGAAAGAGAGGTAGGAATTTCCATCTCCATTTTCCTCTTATATTTCATGAGATGTGGGTTACATTCCTAGTTATTCTGGACTTTGACTCACCTTTCTGTAATGAATATGAGAGTCCTAGGGAATGATGCTCTCTATTGTACTGTGGAACAAACTGAAGCCAGGCCAATGAAGACTATTGGACCCAAATTCAAATTATACTTAAGGACTGAATTCTGCTTGGGTTAAACTTATATTCTTAGGATTTGACTCCTCATTCTCCTCTTCCTCTGTTCCTGCTGGACATTCCTGAGGGGATGCTGACTTCTACCTAAGCCAGGTAAAGGAGTGGTCAGATGTGAAATAAGAGGATATTATAGAACGACTTCAGAAGGACCCGAACAGGCTTTGGGTTAGCTGTGCCTCATAGCCCACACTCCGTAGGCTAAGGCACAACATTCTCATTTCTAATCTCAATGACTTCATAGATGCAAGTGGACACAATGGAAGTTTCCTGTAAAGTCTAAATGCCAGAGTAGGAAAGGCTCATCGACCATTCTGAGCAACCAGCGAAGCCATGCTGACCCTAAACCATGAAGGAAAAACAGTTCAGTTTTGCTGAGTAGAGCAAAACTTTCATACAGCCCATGTGCAGTTAGAAACTGGGACCAAGACATCTCTGAAACCTAGCTGGTGAATCTTTCCCTCATGTTCTCTCTAAGCTCTACATTCTACCACAGAAAACAGTAGAAAGGGAGTTGGCCTACACCTTTCTGTAAGAAAAATGTACATTTTGGGATAGTTTGGAGGCATCAAAATGCTAAGCAATTTTAGGGTACAATTAAGACCTGGCTGCTCAACCCTACAATAAATTACCATCAAAGGCACTCACACGTCAATAGGGAAAAAACACATGTGCTTGCAAGACGATGTGTGTTTGATGCTCATAAAAAAGATAAAAATATAGGTCATCATCATGTAACGAGCTTGTAGGTGTCAGAACGTGTGCTGTTGGGGGAAGTAGGGGAGGGGAAATGGAGAGGGTTCAGCAAACCAAAAAGGAGATAGAAATCCGACTCATATTCTCAAGTTCTTCCCTTTAGTTGAAGACAATGGATGTGCCATGGGGGGCACAGAAGGACCCTTCTCTCATTTTTAATTTTGTAGAACATCCCCTTCCCTGCTCCCCTCAGCTGGATTTCTGACATATTAATCACCTCTCCCATTTTGAAATCAGCCGGTCAGGCTATTATTCAAGCACTGTTAATGACACCATCGGCCAAGGTATCAATTAGGCAAGTTGGGATAAGAAGAGCAGAGAATAGGGCTGGCCAGAGAGCAGAACACATGTCTGTTTTGGTGTAGGTAACCCACATGACAGCAAGGGCTCCTAACCCTCTTATTCTACTCCCTTTAAAGGCAACTGCAAATACACTGAATTCTCCAGTAAAGATCTAAACCAAAACACTGCTTCATAAGTATCCCCTACCTTGTTCCCTCAGTCAGCCCTTAACTGCACTTTAGCTAGTCACATCACATCACTCAGGACACAGAGGCAACAGGCCACAGTTAACGAGCCCTGGGTAGAGCTGTTTCTATAGTTGGGGCCCAGCATCATGGAAAGGAATGCCTCCCCAATCGACATCTGTACTTCATTTAAAATCAGGCTCCACATTTTCTCATCCATAAAACTTTTTTTAAAATAAGGAAAGTCTTCCTATTTGCTAATTCTTTATTTCTTACATTCAAGAGCTGAGTATTGTTTTCCACATCAGACTGAGTTTCCTGAAGGCCAGAGCTAACTTTTCTTTTTCTGCTAGGTCTCTCTGCCTCCCACATCTAACCACATTCCTTCTCTCCATCCAGACAAGCTCTGTTCAAAGGGGCTGCTCAGAACAAATGGGTGTGACAGGTTCTCAGGTCACTGAGATTTGGATCCTGGAGAAAGGAAGAAAACCAAGACTAGAATCAAAACTACAGCATAGTAGGAGTCAATTCAGTCATCAAGACATCCAAGTTCCTTCTCATTATATACTTAGGGAGGTTTTCGGAGTGTTTTGTTCCTAGACTCCAATCTTCTTGAGTCATTCCCCAGCTCCTTCTCACCTTTCCACTCTTCAGATGGATATAAGTTCTCCATGGCTTTCTTTCCACACCCATCAATTATCCAGATCTTTAGACAGATGTGGGAGACTACAGAAGGGTAAGAAGTCAATGTTCCATATTTTTAGTGTCTCTGGACCCAGAGAAGGTGCCTAGGCCAACTCGTTCCAAACATCATAATAAAAATTAGAAATCTCAATTAAAAAAATTCATGTTTGGAGTCTTGAAGGCAGGTTTTGCCTAATTAGATTAGCTAGGAAAGCAAATAGACTTCTCAGGCCTCTTCCCTAAAGACTTAGCTCCTGGAGTTCCCTTTTGCCCCTGTTCTCTGCTGCTTTTTTCTTCCTTTAATGTCTTTGCTGCAACTTTACCCTAAATTTCAAAACACTAAGTTGTAGTAGCCAACAGAAAATAAATAATAAATAAACTTTCAAAATGGAGTAGCCAGGATTCTAAAGATGAAGAATAAAAAGAAAATGTTTTCAATTAGCTTGTATGTTCCCTAAGGGCAGGCACTGTATTGTAATTTTCTTTTTTTAATAAAAGCTTTATTGAGATATAATTCACATACTATATGATTCACCTATTTAAAATGTACAACTCAGTCTACAGCCATGCCACCCCGAACAAGCCCAATGCCTGTTTTTGGGAGCTAAGCAGTGTCGGGCCTGGTTAGTACTTGGATGGGAGACCATCTAGCAAGACCAAGTGCTGTAGGCATAAATAATAATAAATAATAAATAATAAAAAAGAGTAAAATGTACAACTCAATGGTTTTTAATATAGTCACAGGGTTGTGCAACCATCATCATAACTGATTTTAGAATATTTTCATCACCCCCCAAAAAATCCTATATCTATTAGTTCCCGATTTTCTCCCCTACCCCCAACACTCTTAGCTCTAGGGAATCACTAATTTATTCTCTCACTTTATAGACTTACCTACTTTGAACACTTTATATAAATGGAATCATGTGATATGTGGTCTTTTGTGTTTGACTTCTTTCTGTTAGAATAATGTTTTCAAGATTCATCCACATTGTAGCATGTATCAGTACTTCATTTCTTTTTTATTGTCAAATAATATTCCATTACATGACTATTCCACATTTTATTTATCCAGCCGTTGGACATTTTCAGCTATTATGAATAACTGCTATGAACATTCATATACAAGTTTTTATGTGAACATTTGTTTTCATTTCTCTTGGGTATATATTTAAGAGTGGGACTTCTGGATAATACAATAACTCTAGGTTTAACATTTTGAAAAACTGCCAGACTGTTTTCCAAAGAAGATGCATCATTTAATCTCCCCACCAGCAATGTAGGAGGGTTACAGTTTTTCCAGTCCTCATGAATACTTATTATTATCTTGTTTTTATAATTATTATGGCCATTCTAATGATTTTGATTTGCATTTCCTTGATAGCTAATGACATTGAGCATATTTTCATGTGCTTATTGGCATTTGTATATCTTCTTTGGAGAAATGTCTATTCAGATCTTTTGTCTATTTTTAATTGGACTATTTGTCTTTTTATTATTGATTTATAATATTTCTTTATGTATTTAGATGCAAGTTTCTTATCATATTTATGATTTGCAAATATTTTCTCTTATTCTGCAAGTTGTCTTCTTACTTTCTTGATGGTGTTTTTGAAGTAAAAAGTTTTAAATTTTGAAGTCCAATTTATTTCTCTTTTCTTATTGTGCCTTTATCTAAGAAATCATTACCTAGTCCAAGGTCATGAAGATTTACACCTATGTTTTTCTCTAAGAGTTTTATAGTTTTAGCTCTTACATTTAGGTCTTAATCCATTTTGAGTTAATTTTTGTATATAGTGTGAGGTAGGGGTCCAACTTAATTTTTTTGCATGTGGCTATCCAGTTGTCCAGTACCACTGGAAAAGACTATTTCCCCCACTCCCCCTCATTGAATTGTCTTGGCATCCATGTTGAAAATCGATTGACCATAAATGTGATGGTTTATACTTTGCTCTCATTCTATTCCATTAACCTATATGTCTTTCTTTATGCCAGTACCATACTTTCTTGATTACTGTAGCTTTGCAAGTTTTAAAATCAGGATATGTGAGTCCTCCAAACTTGTTCTCTTTTTCAAGATTCTTTTGGTTATTTTGGGCCCCTTGAGCTCCAATATAAATTCTGAGATCAGCTTGTGAATTTCTGCAAAGAATCCAGTGGGATTCCGATAGGTATTGCGTTGAATCTATAGATCAATTTGGGAAGTATTGTCATGAACATGGGATGTTTTCACATTTGTTTAGTACTTCTTTAATTTGTTTCAATAGTGTTTTGTACTTTTCAGAGTACAAGTTTTATACTTCTTTTGTTAAAATTTATTCCTAAGTATTTTATTATTTTTGATGTTATTGTAAATGGAATTGTTTTTCTTATATTCACTTTGGACTGTTTATTGCAAGTCTTATAATTAAAAAATATTATAGTAATAAGCATAATTATTTACAGAGCACCTACTATGTAAAAAGTACTCTCTTTTTTTGAATGGGAAATAAAGAACATAAGACTTGGTTCCTAAATTCAGGGAACTTAGAATCTAGTTAACTAGAAACAATGCTTTACACACATTTCACCTGTACATCTTTTCTAAGGTATTTCAAATACTTCTTCTCACTTGATCCTGACAATACCTGTCATTCATTTAATCAGAAGTATTTATCGAGTGCGTACTATGTGGAAGCTCTGTATTAGGTGCTGGGAATTAAATGGAAAGGAAAATAAACAGTTCCTGTCTTCATGTATATTACTGTCAAGTTAAGAAGACAAGTATTAATCAAATATAAATACAAATCATGGTAAGTACCATAAAAGAAAAGTACACTGAACAGTAAGTAGGGCAAGAATTACTATACCCAGGAAGGAAAACTGAGGTAAGTGAGAGTTTAAGTGTTCCAGAGGCCAAGAGCAAAGAATTCTGTGAGAAGGGTTAGGCCTTCAGCTTGAACACTGAGTTGTTTGATTAGACCTAGAACGTTTAGGTTTATTTCCTCTCTTTGGCCTACAGTAAAGAAAAAGAAGAGGCAATGCGATCATCAGGGATGCAAGTCCTCCTGTTCCAACCAGGTCAGGACACTTCAGCCACCAGTCTCGCGCTCTGCTGGACTCAAGCAGAGGAGTGAAACACAATGAGGTCCCTGGGCCTTGCCTGCTCTAAGCACAGGGTGGTTTTAAACTGTTTCTCAGCACCGGCAGAACTAAGCCAAATGGGCTCTTTAATATTATTTCACTTTCTCCAGGTTCCGGCCTCCTCAGTAGTAGTCTACCTTCCCTAACTTTTGCAAAAAAAAAAAAAAAAAAAAACCAGTTTGGAGTTATAAATACTCACCCAAATAACTTAAAATACTTTTTAAAAGATTCACAGAAAATCGGGAAAGGACAAGATTATAGAGAGCCAATGAATGGATTATAGAAATAAAAGTTTAGTTTTATTTCTTATGTATTATACATATATTGGAAGAGGGACAGTAAGTTTTATTTAACCAGGGAGGTGAAATTAGCCCAGGATCTCCCCCTAATTTCTTCTTGACAAGCAGTGACAGGGCCAAGTCACAAAATGCAGTTGTGGAGCCTGGACCAGAACCCAGACCTTTTGATTCTTATTACAGTGCTTTTGTCACTGCATTTTAAGAAATTTAATAAATCCTTGATCAATTCATTCAACAAGAAGGGTATGATAGTTAGGACTAGGAGAAAGAAGGATGAATAAAATAAAAGTTCTGGCTCTCATCATCTGTTTGAGACCAAACAATTCAGAAAACTCTCTTTTATTTTATTTCATCTATGAATAGTCAATCTTGGTTTCAAACAGGGCTGTCTTTCTCCATGGCCAAGTTGTTTTCTTCTCCTCATAGGCCTCGTTTTGATTTTGCCAAGTTAAAAGAAGCAGTTAGGACAATGAGATGTATATTTAAAGCTAAGTTGTTGATGAGCCAACCCAAAGAGAGAGGGATCTTAATAAAACTCATTCATATTCTTTTTCATTAAAAAATCATCATAAATGGACCTGTAAAGTGGAGTTTTGGGAGCCTCTGTAGTCGACTCAGCCTGAACTACCCACAGGGGATGGGAAGATGGCAGTGGACAGCTTCCCTCCCATTCCCCATTGTCCACTGTGTGACTCTGAGCCCCAGCTCTTGGAAGCAATTTGGGGAGACACAGTTTCAATATCTATTCTACTTCCAGATACAACCTCAGAATGTCATAGAATTCAGATAAGGATTTTGTAGTGATTTGTAAACAATTTCTTTGTCGAACCTTTTTGGGACAAAAGTATATCTACATACGTTGGCACATATCTACTATGCAGATAATGTGTGCTAGTCTGTTCTTGTCTCTGGAGACTGTTTAGGTTTGCTTTCTTCCCTTCGTGGACCATAAAGCTGTTGTCAGTCCAACCTAGAAAGAAATTAGGGTCAGTTTGACAAAAGGTGAATGTGTATACGGACGCATGCATTCATGCACCTGCACGTGTGCTCGTGTTTGAGAGAAGAGGACAGAGTGAGAGAGGAGATTCTGACTTCATCACAAAGACAAATTGAAATTCTTTTTCTTAGCTATTTCTTAGATAGTTTTCTACTCTTCCTCCCTTCAAGAGTGCAGATAATTGAAAGTGGACCCAATAGGTCTTATTAGCTATTCACCCACACCTGCATCCTAAAGGCAAAAGGAAGTGTATTTAACTGGATCAACTTTTTAGGGGCCATATCTGTGTAGTACCAAATAAGTGAAGATTTTAGGACCAGATTCATATAATTAATAAACACAGATTATCGAAGCCCCAAAATAGATTATTTGAGTCTGAATTTTCCACTTTGGCTATCTACACAGATTCACACTCTCCCTCTGAAAAAAGTTAACATAGATAACAACCAACATCTGTATACAAAATAGGAAATATATACAAGATTTATAAATCTAAATACTTGGAAGAATCAGGATACAGGAGAAATTTTCAGTCAAAATATGAAAATGGTTACAATTTTCAAAATATGTGCCCAAGATAGCTGCATAATTACCTCCATGCCTCACAAGGCTAATGTAGTTATATAAATATATTTATATACCACTCTATTTAAATCTACACACACACATACACACACATATTATGTAAGCCACTATTATATATAGTTATATATGTTCATATGCTGAGATACATGGGGATTCATAGGTACATTTATGTTATTTATTTTATTAATTCATTTATTAGATTTTTATTAAATCTGTTTATTTTGGTTTGTTATTTGTTGAGAATCTGGCCTCATATAATCCTGCCCTCCCTCTTTCTATATTCCTAGATGCCAGGAGGACTTGTGCCCTGAGGCCTGGGGGTTTTTAGCTACATTCTTTAAACTGGGGGAAAGGTGAATAGTGGCCGAAATGAACCCATATATACTGCCCCATCTCCTGGAATATAATTGTCTTTAAGTAAATAGAGACAGTCTTACAATAGAACTGCCCACTCTGTTAGAATGTGAAAAAAGATAAGGAGCAACTATGGATTCCTGTTCTCACCTGGATTTAAATATAACTCAGAATTTGAATACAAGTGACAGGCAAGCACTCTGCCCCTATGCTTACACTATTTAGAATAACTATACGATGAGCTGAGCAATGTAGGCAATCAAATTTGGGCCTCATGTCCCTGTTTGAGTGTCTTAAATCACCAAATTCCCACATTATCTATGCCATCAAATATAGCTGCCATTTCTCCAGTGGTTTTTATCCCTGGCTACACATTAGCACCAGAGGAACTTTTTAAAAATACTGACACTTGGGCCCCACTCTACATCAGCTGAATCTATACATCAGAGAGTAGGCATCTCTGTTGTTAAAAAGTTCCCCCAGGTGATTTGTTCCACAGTGAGGATTGAGAGCTACTTGTTTACACTGACCTGATTCAGTAGAAGCCAGAGAAGAATCCCAGGAGTTGGGGACTGGTAGACAATCAGGGCGATTCTGGCCAAAAACAAACTAACAAACAAAAAACAAACTTAAGTTTCCTTTCATAGAAGCGTTTTTATCATGTTAAGAATATCTGCTTACATAGGTACAGCCAAAGAAATTGGGCTGGAAGTGTGAGGATGTCTTTAGGAGCCTCACATTTGAGAACCCATTCCCAGAGGAGTTATGAGAGCTGGGGCCGCGCATGCGCTTTTGTGCAGCCTTCACCACAACACACACACACACACACACACAAACACGCACATGCACACATACATTATTACCATGTGACTGCAAGCAACTTAAAACAAAAAAATTTAATTGAATTTCGGGGCCTGGGGAAGATCTGAACCTATAATTATTTCTTAGCAAACTTGCTGAACACAGGGTTTCCCTCCTCTGGGACGAGATGAGACGGGTAGCATAATGAACCCTCTTTAATTAAAAAATAAAATGTTTTAGGATAATCATATTCTTCCAAGTTACATTATTTTTTAAAAGGGAAGGAAAGATGGTGAGAAAATGTAAATTTTCAAATGCCCAGTGTTAGGTTACCTCAAATGGCCTCATTTCTCATTCAAACCTCTAGACTCAAAATTTGATCCTGAAGGGAGAACTAGAGTCCTTGCATTATTCCCAGTAGTAAGAAGCTAACTCTTTTTCACCCACATCTATTCCCACTTCTCTTAAAAGCAACAGGCAGAGCAACGAGCAACAAGCAAGCTGGGAGGAGCGACCGGAAGTTGAGGCCCGGAAACAAAGATTCTGAGCCCAATAGCTCTCTGACCTAACTTTATAAGATTCTCTAGTAAATAAGTGCACTGTTGATCTTTCCCACTGAAGGGTTCTTCCAAGGTTCCTTAGAACAGGGGTCCCCAACCCCTGGGCCAAAGACCAGTTTGGGTCCATAGCCTGTTAGGAACCAGGCTGCACAGCAGGAGGTGAGCGGCAGGCAAGCAAGAGAATCTTCGTCTGTATTTGCATCCACTCCCTCCTCAGTGCTAGCATCACCATCTTAGCTTCACCTCAGATCATCAGGCATTAAATTCTCATAGGAACACAAGTCCCTGGTGTCCAAAAGGTTGGGGACCACTGACTTAGGAGATATTTGGGATATGGATATACAGACAGAGGTGAGAAAATACTCACCTGGATACTAGGGCTATGGAGAAGAGTAGGGGGGAAGGCAGAGGAAAGCTCATGCTCTGATTAACTAAAAATGTCTCTCCCCGGGCAGGGGAAGAAAACAAAGATGTCCATGGAATTGGGAGCGGGGTTCAGCCTGAGTTCTGCCTCTCAATGGGATCTGCATGTATTGGTGGCCCTGGGAAAGAGTCAGTGATCAACCACCAGGGTAAATATGAGACATCCATTAGGAGGTTTCTTTTTAATTGTGTTATTTTCATTTTCTTTGAATCCTATTTCCTCTTCTACTGTTTCTAGGTTCGACACCTCTAGCGCTAAAATTTCTGCATTTAATTGGAGATATCTTTATTTAAGGGAATAGTAATATTTTGGAAACTCTAAATGGAAATTCCATTTTTTCCCAAGCTTCTCCTATCCCATTTCTCTTGACAGAAAAAGTAAAGGTATAAAGCAACTAAAACCACCTATTACTGCCATTGATTTCACACCAAAAGTTACCTCTGATAGAATATGTCTGTACTCCAAAGTGCATGTACAGGCAGCTTCTTTAGCCACTTGAAAAGTATTACAGCTCTTCCCCTAAGCAGTGTAAACCTATGTTCTCAGAGCTAAATGGTAAACATCTACACTTCAAGCTACATTTAGACGAACTCATTTGCACACACATGCTTCCTCCCCATATTCCTGTCTCCTGAGGTCCATTCACTGGTCTCAGCTGCACTTACACCAGATACTTTGGGAATTCTCTAAATTTCCATTTATGAATTTAGAAAGGTAAAAGGAAGGTAGAAGAGCATTTTCTTCTCCCCTAAAACAAAGTGTGGAAGTGGATAAGTAAAGGTAATGAGAGTGGAAAACCAATTTTCTGAGATTTTATAAGGCAAAGTAAGGCAAACATACACACACACTGCCTTCACCAGGAACATTCACCCGCTGTGGCTGAATGAAAAACTGAAGAGTCTGGAAACCTACCAGTGGGGAGGGACCTCATAGTCAACAGTCTAGAGAGCTTTGCCCTGGCCAGGTCTACACCTGCCCAGGGAGAATTTTGGTAATTTTAATAAAACCAAATTAAATCCTAAAGTAAGACTAGTTGGTGATTCAGTAGGGATGGCCCCAAACCATTATAGAGTAGCTATAAAATAAAAATTATAGATGGATAAGAATAGGAGCAAAGCAAATAAAATCATTTTAATGGAGGAGAGAGGGAACATGGCAGAGCAAAGGAAAACTGCCAAGTGTGGAGAGGGGGTTGTTGACAGGATTTTCCAGGGTAAGTAGCTTTTGAGATGGGTACCTGCAGATGACAGAAAAGAAAATCGGCACAGATCCTGAGATGTGTGTGTTTTTGAGGAAAGGGTGGGGGGTGCTTGAGTGGAAAGCCTCTCTACTCAAGCGGAGAAGAGGCAAAGAAGCCTGTGGTGCTGGAGAAGGTGAGAGATGCGGAGATGAGATCCCCACCCTCAAGGAACTTATCTTTTAATCAGGAGAGCAAGTTTGAATCTAAGACACTCTACTGGGCACTTTATGTGCATGTTTCACTCTGTTCTCATGACATCCTTTGAGATGAATAGTCTATTACTCAATTTGGATTTGGAAACTGAAGCTCAAAGGGTTAAGTAGCCCGACCAAAGTCAAAAAGCCAGAAAGTTGAGGATCTAGGATTAGAACCCAGGTCTAGCCCACTTCAAAGCCCATGAATGTTCTTTTTAAGACTATGAAAGAGGGTGAATATAATGTTGATGTTTCCCAAAGAGATATAGATCTGAAAGGATGTCTGCTGTCAGTTTGTCCACTTGACTGCTCCCTATGCTAAATCTCTGCCCTCCTCCCTGGAGCCCCTTCCCTCGCCTGAGAACCACCATGGGCAGGGCCTCTTTGGCTGAGGTTAGCTTCTTTCTCCCCATCATCCCTTCACAAGAAGAAGACATCAAAGATTGTGGCAGGGTCATAAAGAGAGGAAGGGTGTTATAAGGGAGCCACCCTGGGCTTGTAAACTGGGCGGGGGTGGGGGTGGGGACCCACCTATTTGTCAGGCAATGCTGCATCTCTCTTTCCCCAAAAACTGAGATCTCAGCTCTTGCTTCAGGGCAGGGCGCTTAAACAAAGTGCGGGTGGTGCAGGCAAGGGGGGCACAACCCAGTGATTGGAGTCATTCTGACACAGAAACCTTGCCACCTCTCCACCCCGACCCTGTGAGGCCAAGACATACAGGTGGGTTCATTGAGACCTTGGTTGCAGTTTCAGTTCTGCTGCCCTGTGTCTGTGAGGAGCTTCTTCCTGTCTCCTCAGCCTCTTTACCTTGTTCTGGGGTGAATCATCACTGTCACCCCCTTGCCTTGCTGAGTGGCTCACTGGAGACCACACAGTGGAGGCAACTCACACAGCCCAGCTGAATTCCCTGCACCACAACTAGGCTATGCAACTTGAAGAACAGCTGGAGACACCAAAGAGTATCCATAGTTTCGCCATCTTCACCTCCTTCTACTGTCAGAGCAAACCAGAGCCTCCAAACTCTTTTTGGATGGTGTCTAGACCTGCAACAGTCATGCATATTTAGTAAAAACACCTGTGTTTTAGCTTTGAGTGGAGCCACCTTCATCAGCCTGAGGGCTCCCCAAAGACCTAAATCCAGTCTTGTCCCTAGAGGATTGCTTTACTGAATGTGGAGCTCTGCACAGTTGGAGCTCTTGGAATAGAATCAGCAAAGCCCACATGGATCAGAAGTCCACGTTCACCTAGGCAAATTGGATAATCGCAATTAAAATTCTCCCTTCCTCCTGATCACATTCACCGTATAACTGCTTTTTCTCCATCATCATAATCATCAACAAGCATTTATGGAACATTACTAAATAGGGGACTGTGCTTGGTGCTTGATATGACACATAACACAAATCCTGCCACCTGGAGACATGATATATACATTTAAAAAGATACAGAGAGAATTGGGAGAACATGGGCTCTGGGTCACAAGTGCCTGAGTTCAAATCTCAGCTCTGCCTCTTTCCTGTCATGAGACATTGCAAAAGTTCTGCAATTACTCTGTGCTTCTGTTTCCTCACCCTTGAACAGAGAAAACAAAAGTCCCTACTAGACAGGGTTGATGTAGTGATTAATTTAGATGATGAATATAGAGCATTTAGGATAATGCCTGACACATAGTAAGCACTCGACAAGATAGCTATGGGGACCAGTGGGAAAGTGGCATTATTAGGGCCATGTTTTAGGAAGACGAATCTTGCAGAAGAGTTTAGGATGGTTACAAGAAAGAGAATTGAAGGAAAGGACTCCTGTTAAGAAGCTCTGACAACAAATGAAACAAAAAGGCAAGAACAGCCTGACTGAGAACAGAAGGAAGTAACATCTCTTCACATTCTTGGAAACTTGACCTCCCGGAGAGACCTGGAACAACCAATATTATTTAAAAGCTAGATGTTAGGAAAAAAGGCCAAGAGAGTTGGTATTATTTAAGCAGAAGAAGCTGAAAAGTATGAATTCTGTTTATAAACTCATGAGTGGATGTTACACTGGAAGCTTCTAGAGAGCTTTCCAAATCTTGATAGATGATAGATAGATGATAGATACATAGATGATAGCTAGCTAGCTAGATAGATAGATATAAATACAGATATAGATATTCCACACTCCCAATTCCCACTAATATAAAACTCATGGGACAGTAGCAAAAGATATATTGATTAGGCCTAAGACAAAATTAATAACAGGCAGGTGGATCAAATACTACCATAGGTTCTTGTTCTTCTGATGTCTTTAAGACTGGGCATCCAACCACATGTTAACAAGTACTGCCTAGAGGTGGGAACCTGGACAGAGTAGCCTCTGGAGTTTCTTCTAAAACAGACTGCTTAGAACATCTAAGAATTCATCAACAAAATATTATCAGCTTGCAGATTATAGCATTTCTTTCCCAGTTTTGTTAATATTTCCTTAACCTCGCAGGTAGATTTAGATTTTTATACCTCATTTCTTTTGGGCCTCATGCCAAGATCATTTTAACCAGGCCTTATGAGTTAGGAGCACGTTGGCGACTTCATTAGTGACTTCATTTCCACCCTGGAAATTCTTCGGAAAGGGCTCCCTAACTCTTTTTGTCATAGCTGGACACTAAACAGAACTGCAGCTCCCTTGCAATAGTCTCTAGACTCTGATCAAATGCCAACTCTTTCACATACTAGTTTTATAACTTTAAGGAAATCACACAAGTACAGTGCTCCGTGCCTCAGTTTCCTCTTCTATAAAATGAGGGTGAGAATTCCAAGCATACAAGATTATTGTATGATTATAATAAAAACACCTTAGAATTGTAAAAATGCCATTTACACATTAGTTACTATTATTACCACAAGATTTCAGCATTATGAGAGAGAAAAAGAAGGCAGCTGGCAGGAACTCTGACCCCAACGCTCTTTTGACTTACACGTTTTGACTTTTTTCTAAATCTAACTGCAGTTTTGAAATCCTCAGCAAACTGGAACACTGGTCTTTTCTAAGTAGTAGCATCTGAGAGTTTGGTAGGCTTCACTGGAGTATTGTGTGTCATTCAAAAGATAGAACTTTAGAGATCTTTCATAACATACTGTATGTTAGGTCCTGCCTCTGTCACTTCCTAGTTGGTTTCAAAGAACTTTTTGCCTCTAAAGCCTGTGGAGGAGGCTGGAACAGGAGCTAAATCTGTGATGGGAGGGGAATGTAAATTCTGCTCCAGGCCACGAAAATGAGGCCTAGAGGGAATACATCAAGGAACCAGGCACCCTCCCTCCCCCAAGTCCTATCTACAGTAGTTACAGTAGGATGTGGGGTAAGGATAGAGAAGGAAGGCGTAGAGCTTCCATGAGCCCTAAGGACACCAACCGTCTTGAACTACCTATGTTTAGAGTCAGGCTGAGGATTGTCTGGCTTCCCCAGGGAATAAACAATAATAATCCTAATCATCCCTCAACATCAGAAGACAATCTTTAGTGTCCTCTTCCTTCTCTCCCTTCCCCAAGAGTACGGGCCAGGGCTGGTCTTATCTTGCAGATAGGAAACTGACACATCGTGACTGAAGTTAGCTGAAGAGAAGTACCAGGTTCAGGAAAAAGTTCTAGGCGTTTCTGGCTGTTATTTCATCCACAGGCACAGGTTTACCCCATAAAGATCTCTATCCAGCCACAGTGGATGCCTATCTGGATTTTGGCAATGACTACAATGGAAGGGAGGTGGAGTAAAGCCTGAGCCCTGTCATGAGAAGGCACAGGGCAGAAAGGAGCAATTCAGCATCCCTGAAGGGGATGACACTCAGGGGGCTAGACTAGGTCACCTCTTATGTTTGGAAGCTTCAAGACTGCATTCTCAGTGATTTGGTCTTGCCGTGATTACCTTGCAACTCACGACAAAGTGCCAAGTCTTTCCTCTTGCTTTGCTTTAGTCTTGTGAAATCCAAAAGAAAAAAAAAAAAGAAAGACCCGCAGGACAGAAGACTTCTCCCTTCTCCCCCAAATTAGGAAGAGGGACAGAGGGGAAGTACCTCATTCTAAGCAAGCCTGTTTACCAGCTGCCAGCCCAGACACACCCCCAACAAAATGCCATGGAGAATGATGTTGTGACTCATGGCTTGGCAAGTACCAAGATCATGCCCCAGGCTCCCAGATACCACACTGGCTCCTCCAGGTCGCTCTGGCTGTGCTCTGGCTGGATCTTCTCCTCCTCCTTTTCCCCAGAGGCATTCCCCATCTAGCCCTCCTATCCTCAGCCCCTCCTCCCCTCAAGTTATTCTGTGCAGTGAAGAGGGGAGAGAAACAGGATTAGAATTGGCATTTAAATTAGGATTCATTTCAGGATCAGGATTAAAGATAGAGTTAGGGATAGAGCTACTTTGGGATTTGGTTTAGTCAGTGGACTTTTAGGAGGTCGAGACAACAGAACTCTACTAACTTATATGCATCAAAGTCCTAGGGTTAGCCTACAGCTAGAAGTGTTGGTGATAGGTCCACTTTCTTTGGGGTCAGATTAGAAGATTTAGAATCTGGTTTTAAAAATGAAAAATGTCAACCTTGAACAAAGATGTAACCAAGAATCACCTCCTAGGAATCTGAGCAGAGGTTTTCAGAATCAACTACATTTCTAAGGATTATAGATACCATAGAACCAATTATATCCATTCCCCAGACATAGTGCAGTATTGTGTGACTTTACCTTGACCTCAGACTTAGAACTTCCTAGTATATCCAAGAGTCTTGGATTTCTTCTCCTAATCCCCTCCTAGTCTAATCAAAAGATTGTTCCTCTATCCCATCAGCATGGGGAAATAGCTTGGGAGTAGCTGAAGCACTGGGCCCTGACATTTGAGTACCTCCAGTGCAGTCTTGGCGGAGAAGCACCAAGCAAAGCATGCTGGGGCTTTCCAAACAGAGATATCAGTCAACAAGGCTCAGGAGGCTCCTCTCAGCCAAAGGACAAGACACACCGCAAGTGCTGAGCTCAGTTTCTGAGGACAAGAAGAAAATAAAACTAGGAACTGTAGGGCAATAATGGGGAATGGAGCAGGAGGCTTCCTAAGGAGTCATGGGGGTCGTCCAGGAGAAGTTGGTAGCTCAAAGTGATGCCATTGAGCTGAATTCCTAGAAACCCATCCTGCACCTCCTTACATAAGTTGTTCAACCAGAAAAGATGAAATAGCTAACAGCCCACCCACTACTGTGCAACCTAAATCTCTTCTATTTGATGCGAACCTCAGTTCCTCTTCTCTCCTGACTCTCCTCCTCCCACATCTGGCTCCTTAGGTGCTTGGAGGTCCTCCTGCAGAAGGGCTAGAAGGGTATGAAGCTGACACAAAGCCCACCTCAGCCCTGCCCTCCCCACGAGCAGCTGCAAGACAGTGATTAGCAGCTCTCCCCAAGGCTCAGAGGTAACAGATTTTTTTTTTTCTTTTAAACATGTCACATCTGGCACATCTGCTTTCCTAGCAATGATGCATCCCAAGGGGTATAATCAACAGTTGGGGCGGGGCTGGGGTGCAGGTCTGTACTGACAGAAGCCTGAGCCAGAGACGCTGAGAGCAAAACTTAAGAACACCAACTACCCCCACTCCCATTCTACCCCAAGGGCTGAAGATGAGCCCGATCCCTGCATGTCTTTCTGCCTTAAAGCCAGACTCCCTCCTTCCTCATAGCCCAAACCCATGGAGACAATGCAATGGTGCATTTTGCTTTGGGAAATTATATAATCTTTTCTGTTATTCAAATTTAAACTCTCCTACTGGAATTAGAAGGGAAGTGAGAAAGAACCAGTCACCCTTTCCCATGTCACAAGCTCAGAAGCAATATTCAGAAAGGCCGTGGTAGTGTTTTCTCCAGTCTTTCACTCCTGCTCCTAAAAGCTGTCCTCATCTCTTCATTGCTATGGCTCCTGGCTCCTTTCAAGCCCAATCCCTTATTGCAGAGAAAACCTTCCTAACCACCTTGGACCTAGTGTTGCAAAGGCATTCCCTACAGCAGTTTGATGAGACACCACCAGCACTGGGACTACTCTGCTCTTTGGAACACCCCTTTCTCCCCCTCTGCTTCCTTATGACACCTTCATTCAGACACACCCTTTTAAGCTAGGCAAAATTGCTTCTATTGCTGTAAATTTATCTCCTGTGACCTTAAAAGTCATCCTTTTCTCTCATCAGAGACATCCTCCCTTCTTTTCTCTTTGGTCCTAATCCACCTTTTCCAAACTCTACCCCACAACCCCTCCTGAAGGAAGTCTTCTGCCATAAGTCACCCATTTTGCTTCCAGTAGTGTCTCTCCACCCTCCATCACTACCTAGATCTCTGCCCTTATCTCATTTTGTCTGTGTATTTGTCGTTATCCTGGGTATCACATAGTTCCCACCTTACCGAGAGTTTCCTGAGAATAGGGACTCTGTCTCTCTCTCCAGTGCTTTGTATACTCTAGTTTCTTGATTTGGTAAAGGAAGGTAACTGAGTGGGAGTGAGGCTTAGGGCCTAATATCTACTCTGCTGCCACAAAAAGTCATAACCAACACACACACATACACACACATAAATACACATACACACACCAACATATCTCAAAGATGACTGAGCTTGTCGGATATAAATCATGTTTGGCTTTCAAATGCAACAGTAATTACACGGTATCTTAACTATCTGTGCAAACTGTCAGAGAAAATATATTGGCGATTCAGAAGAAAGAGGAGGGGAAGGCTAGAGCATCCATTGAACACCACCCTCACCTTCTCTGAAGTCATCCGGAGATAGGACAGCACAGAAGGGCAAAGACGTGCCAGGACCAGTCCCAACACTTTTGGAGCCTAATGGTTTTTCAGGTAAGATGTGCTGTCACAGGCTCCCAGGAAGGAGGAGACACTCAAGATGAATTGTATGCATCACCAGTCTCATAAGGTATTGCAGGGAGCAGCAAGAGGGATTTAGGCTAAATTTTCTGAAGATATCCTGACAAGGTAGATTCTAGAAACAGAAGCCCATAGAGAAATTGAATGGGAATCATTCAGTCTAACCTTCAGTCTCTAAGCAAAATGAGATCCAGATGATTCCAGAAGGGGAATGAAGTATAGAATATCCCATTTTAAACTTATATTAATATATTCAAATAAATCTCTGTATCTAAGGTTAGAATTACTTTATTTCTTCTTAGCTATAGTTACAATTTAGGGTGCTCTTCCCCCAATTACTACTCTCTCCTAACATTCCTCCCAAGTCCAGAGTGACACTTGGCTCAGCTTCCCTTTTCTTAGAAACATTATTGACTCATTTCCAGGCTACTTTTCATATGCATTTTTCTGCCAGTGTTTTGGAGAAAGCAGACTGATGGATTTCAAAAGGAGGACCCCAAGGGGAGTAGTACATAGGAACAGTTCAAGGAGAAAGACATGAAATATGGAAGCCAGAGTAAGAGGGGAGAAAAGAACAGGTGGAGGGCAGGAGTGACATCCTAAGAGTGAATCTCATCCCTCAGGGGCAGAGGGGTCGAGGGGAAAATGAAAGAAACAGATTCCTCACCGCTCCTCTAGCTCATCTCTGGCTTCCGTGCAGATTTCACACACACATACTTGGTTACTCACTGACACCAAGCCAGAGAAATATGTTTTCTAAAGCTGAGAAAAGAATAGTGCATTTATCATGAGCTTGCTTATGGATATTTCTAATGCACGCATGTGTAAGTATTCTAGTGACTGTTGGCAAGAAAAGCTGCTTCGACGAAAGGTCGTCATGCGTGGCAGCAGAGAGCAGGGTCTCCTTCATTAGAGATGTAGGAAAATCTGATGGAACTCATCTTTCTAGAATGGTTTTGGATAGCTCATTCTGATATCTTCCCGGATCATCTTGATCTAACCAACTAACAAAACAACAACCAACCAAAAAAAAAAGTATGTTGTATTCCAAATACAAACTTGCAGAAACAGTAACCCGTAATTCCCTAGTTAGCATCTGGATGAACCCTGTTTGTTTTAATACCCCCGTTGTCTCATTAGGCCCACAGTCCTCTGTCAAAGGAATAAGATTCTCTCCATTTTTCTCATTTGGGAACCTCAAGCTCACAGCCCTATGTTAGTTTCTCTCCTACTATCAATATCTCATTCTGCTAGAGTTGATGTTCAGGAGCTTTATAACTGACCTATAAGTGACCACTCTATCTATAGGCCACAAGTAGTATGACAGACACACGGGCAACAGATTCAGGATAGACCCTAATGATTGGCACAGCCTTCCCACTTCCCCAACAGAGTTAGTCATTTGCTATGGGATGGGGAACTAGAAAAGGGAGAAGTATCTCTTTCCTAGTTCATAGGAGATAGAGCTCCAAGTCAGACCATTCCCAAAATTCCTAGGTTCCTAAAGATCCAGTATTCCTGAGCTCCAAACACTGCAGGGCTGAGACTTCTTGACCTGTCCCCGCAGAGCCATGAAATCCAGTTATAAGGCAAACGAGGCCATGTTTGTCCCATAAAACTACCGTGTGTGAGCTAATTAAATGACATCATAAAACAGGGAGATAAATGCAGGGAGCCCGCCTAGGGATGGGGATGGAATCAGATGGGTGGTTGATAAAGACATGCCAGGAGAAGAATTGGTTATGAATATCTTCAACCCCAACCTCAAGATTCCTCAGGAGCTTCCAACCACCATCGAGTGAAGGGTGAGCGGAAGGAGAATCTGAAAGTAGAGAAAGGCTGTGCTAAGCCTAAAGAAGAGACATTAGCAAAGGAAGCAAAGCGGTATACCCGAATGTGGACCTTCCTGCTTCCAGTATATTTGCTCACAGAGATTGTCACATATAAGAGTTAAACCAATTTGCATATGTATACCGTCATATGTAGAGATATATATAAGCAGTCTCTTACACACAAACATTATAAACAAGCTAACTGTTCTAATTCACCCTAAAACTGAGTTAGATATCTTCTAAAACACAGGTATGCATAAGCCGTGACCTTGGGGATTTCTTCCAGCCCTAAAAGAGTCTTTGATTTTGTGATCTCTGAGCACACTAAGAGCATTTTAAAGTGACACATGTTCATTGCTTCTCCTAAACAAGAACCCATTGAGAATGTCACCAAAATGATGGGTACCTGGAGGGAATAAGATTCACATTGATATCTGGTCATGTGGCCCAGAGCTCTGCTGTCTCCTGAAAAATGGATGAAAGCTATAACTAACTGGTCAAGGTGCCTGTCCAGAAGAATACTCTGGCAGGTGAGGGCCAGAAACTCACAGAATTCCTGAAATAAGCTTAAACTTTAGTTTCCTTTATAGGTCTTCTTAGGCAAAGTAAAAGTGAGTCTTAGGAATGCCTCCTACCCATCCCTTCTCCCATTCCCAGCCTATCAACCTAAAGTGCCTCTCCTCACTACTGCACCCAGGCTCACATTTCACCCAGAGAAGTTTGACTCAAAAGTTCACTTTCCATGTCCATACCCCTTCCCAAAGATGTTAGTGTTAGAAGGAAAAATTGGGAGCAGGGAGGAGCCCAAGATCAATGAGACAAATTCAGCATCCTGTCATTTGCTTATTCATATATTCATTCAGCAAACAGTTATTAAGGGTCTTCTATATGCCAAGCACGGTGTGTCCACCAGGCACAACTGAAGATACAAAAATGAACGACCCTGGCCTTGGTCTTAAAGAAAGCACATCTCTTTGGGCAAGGCTGTCTTTCTCAGCAATCCCAAAAGGATTCTGGTATCCTGTAACACTAGCCTTAACTTTCACCATATTCTAGTGAGTTCTTTTTTCTGTTGAATGTGCAGAAAACTGGAGCCCTGAATCACTGGCAGTAGAGAAGATGGTCTCCCTGGACACCTTTCCTGGCTCCACTTTGACTCCCTGGGCAGTTCTGGACAAGTCATGGACTCAGTTTCTTGACCTGAGAAGCGGGGGAGGCTCCCACTGACTAGTTTTCAACTTCACAGAACAGCTTGGTGATTAATGGGTTAATGTCCGTGGGAGGCTTTGAGCTCTAGGGATGAAAGACACCCTGAAGCCCTGACTCTATTGGAAACTCTGCTCAGCCAACGAGATACTCTGAAACCAGAAAAGGGGCCTTTGATCATGTATGAAGGGTTGTCTTTGGAAGAATGAACTAGAGGGAATGAGTTAAAACATCAGCTGGAATTAAAGCAGCATAAAAAACCTGGGACTTTCTGGCTCCTGGGCGGAGTTCCTTACCCCTGAGTTATTTACAGATCTTTCACCTGCCTCTAGAGAAGGGTGGTCTGGATCATCTCTGGAAGCTTCTTCTGGACATCCTACAATCAACTCCATGTTAGATGTTCTCGGACAGATATTTAATATTTAAGGTTAAATATTTAACCTTAAAATGGTTTCCCCACCCAAGTATGAAACAAGACACCTTCCCCACTGCACATGTTGGTAGTAATCATAAAGAGGGAGAGTCCATTTAATATATAAAAAAGGTTTAATTGCTTAACAAACTTAAATGTACAGAAAAGTTTTGCTATATAATTTATCCAAAATCTATCAAGTGTAAATATTGAGATTACAAACTGGGGTATAGAGTCAGGCTTAAGTTCAAATACTGGCTCTGCCATTTACCAGTTATATAACTTTGACCAAGTTGCTTAAACCCCTTGAGCCTCAGTTTAATCATTTGTAAAATAGGAATAATAATAATTGCAGCTTTGTAGGATATTGTAAAGATTAAACTGGAACATTTTGAGGCTACCAAGAGTTGGCAAGTATGGTAGAATAACAGTAGCTCTCGGATACTCTGGTTAGAGTGAAAACTGGTACAAATACTTTGGAAAACAATTTAGTATTACTGAGTAAACTATGAATGTTTACATATCCTATAGCCCAGACGTTTCGTTATTAAGTATTGACCCTACAAAACATGGACATGCAGGCACTAGGATACATGTTTGAGTATGTTCAGAGCAGTATTGTTTTCAACTGACAAAAATTGAAAGGACGTAGATGCCCATCAACAGTAGAATGGATGAATTATGGTATATTCACACAAAGAAATATGTACAGCAGTGAAAATTAACAAATTACAGCTACAAGCAACAACATGGACGCATCTCACAAATAAAGTGCTGAGTAAAAAATGCAAGACACAGAAGAATACTCACAGTTTGAATCTATTTATATACAATTCAAAAAAAGGCAAAACTATATTATTTAAGGATGCATGCACTGGTACTAAAATCATTATGAAAAGCCAGAAAATTATTATTGCAAAATACAGGATAGTTACCTTTGGGAAAGAGAAGTGACTGTGATCAGAGAGGAACATACAGGGAGTTCTGGGGTCTTAGCAAAGTTAGTTTTTTTATGAGTGGTGGTTACATGTATGTTTCTATGTGCCATATTATTCATTAAAATGCCCATATATTTTATATACTTTAATGAATAGGTATCATATTTTCACAATTTAAACATTTTAAAGGGTTTAATTAGGCTACATATGCAAAGTGATTAATAAAATACCTAATGTATACTAACCTCTCAATGAATGGTAACTTTTATACCATTATTTACCCACCACTACTTCAGAAATTATCAGTACCATTCTTTGCCTCCATTAATCATGATAGATATGTGGATATGTGTTTAATAAACATTTACTGACTGCCTACTATGTGTTACGCACTGCACTAGGGAGAGATGAATCAGACAGTGTCCCCATCTAAGGTGCTCGCTACAGTGACCTAAATACATCAAGACAGATAAGCTCCTGTTCCTCAAACTCATCAATTTCTCTTTCCACATACCTCGGTTAAATGTTAACGTCTCAATAATGACAAAATCACAAATAGGGATTTGTGCCCAGAAAGAAACCTCCACTTCTAACCACCCCTCTATCCTTATCAATCAGATGGCTGCCCTGGATCATATGTATCTATCCACCCTGCTTCACATACCAATGCAGCCCACATTAGGTCTGCCATACCTTCAACCATGGTGGAGAAAAAAGAACCGTGACAAAAATCTTTTGTAATAGAAAATCTAATGTCTGCACTAGCCCCCTACTCATCCTTTCCCACCCCAACCCCACCATCTCAGCTTAAGGGCACAAAATACATTATGACCCTGGGCCTTCGTTTACATGTAACAAACAGAGGTCAATTTATTTCTAAATCACTTTTTTTACGGCTCTATTGAACTATTTGCCACATTATTTATACGTTAATGGGCCAGGCCCCTCTGGGAAGCTCCCCATCTAATAAATAACGTGCCAAATCATTAAGCAAGGTGATAAAATCAAAGCCATTTAAAAATACATCAACCTGGTTCCCTTCCAGTGAAATAAGCTCCAGGGGACTAGAGAAGAGGTGGGGGGAGGTGAAAAACCGCCTTCTATTACTGAGTTTGGTCAGGTGTAGATTTTTCCCCCACCCTAGGCTTAAGATAAAAATCAAAGCTGGGAGATGTAGATAACCTGGCTGCTTACCCATATCCCCAGCAGCTAGAGTGAGAGGAAGTGGATAGGTATTACAATAAGGGTGGTTACAGATATGCTTCAGGCAAGAGGAAGCATCAGATTCTACCTCACACTTGCCACTTAACCAGTATTGGGGGCAGACAGAGAAGCCAAACTGGGCAAAGGAAGTTAAGTCCTCTGGCTGGGAATTGGGGATTAAAGAGAAAATCCACTGAAGACCTTTGCCTTTCTACCTATATTCCATCACCACAATTTTCTCTTCTGAATCCCAGTATTTATAATTGATCTGAGTCACAGAGAAGAACATTAATAATAATGATTACTTTGGCTTCCCCCACCTCTTACCCCAAAGGGCTTACCACACCCCTCTTCACCATCGACCCACTCAGAAATCCTATACAGAGGTAGCATAGCAGTGGCAAGAGAATGTGGGCTGGAAGACTCACCCTTGAGCTTCCCTAGGGACTTGACCTTGAGCTCTTTTCCAGAGGAAAACAGCACACACCCATCAGTCTATTTCTACCCTGAGGCCCCCGTGGGTAAATCCCTGCCTTAGGTGCTATGAGGAATGATCCAGATAAGAACCGCTCCCCAGGACTCTGACACAGACTGAAAATTTAAGCAGCAATACAAATGAAGGAAGTACAAATTGAATATCTAAGCAGAGAAGGCATGCAGAGCAAAGAAATTATCTGTGGGATAGGGGAGGTTTATATAAATATGTAAGTCCTAAGCAAAGAAACCAAACATTGTTTACTTTAATCCTTACAAGAGCCTTGAAACATAATTTATAGATCTAGAGAAATGAAGAGATTTAATCAAGGTCACACAACATGTTAGAGTGCCAGAGTTTGAAACCAGATCTGTTTGTCTACAAAAGGCTATATTCTGTGTTATTAAATCATCATGCCAAGGAGAAGAGATGAGCTTTGAATTAAATTCTAAAGGAAGAAACACCTATGGATAAACTAAGAGAGCTGGGGAAGTGAGATTGCCAAATAAAATACAGGATGCCTGTGTCCAAATATTGCATGAGACATACACTAAAAATTATTCAGTGTTTATCTGAAATTCAAATTGAATTGTCATCCTGTCACCCCTTAAAGCAAGCAACTCTTAAACCTCAAAGCAAGGCAAATGGCATGGGTGAAGTTTCCCAAGTGAAGGAAAACAAGGCTCACAGGGAGGACAAGAAATAGGTTTGCCTGGTTGGTACAGACAGTTCCATACTGGGAAGTCAAAAGCTAGGGAGATGATGGCCATAGTCTACTCTGCATGGTAGACAAAATGGATGTTATCTGCTCCCGTCAGCCTACTAGCTGGTCTCCTTCCTTTCCTCTACCGCCAATATCCCGAAAGACATTACGCTGCATCCCGCCCCCAACTCTACCACTCTGAAAATGTTCTCACACAGTCACCAGTGACATATCCAATGGCTTTTTTTTATTCTTCGTTCCACTTTACCTCTCTTTGGCATTTGACATTTTTGACAGCCTACTCTATCTGTGATACGATTCAACTCTTGTTCTCCTCCTACCCCTTGAGTCACTTTTCCTCAATCTTCTTCACTTTTTTCTTGTTCCTTCATCCTTTCCTTTCAGTAGCTATTCCCAAGTTTCCATCGTTGGTCTTCTCCTTGAGTAATTCCATCCATTCTATTTTCAATTCTTGAATGTGTGCTGATGACCTCCAAATCTACATCTCCTACTGTTTTTCTAGATGCTAGATTAGAATTTAAATTGCTTCCTGGACATATTTATTTACTACCTCCATTCCAATTCATCCTCCTACTGCTACCAAATCTAGACATCTTATTTATTCAATGAATAGCTCCCAATTATTTACAGGATAAGCTCCAACCCCTTAGTGGGTTTGTCCATTATCATATAGTTATGACAAAATTTGATCTAAATTAGGAGGTCAGCAAAGTTTTCTGTAAAGGACCAAACAGTAAATATTTTAGGCTTTGCAAGCTGCATATGGTCTCCGCTGCACATCCTTCTTCTTCTTTTTTAATACAGCCCTTTAAAAATGTAAAAATAAAAACATTTTTAGCTTGAGGACTGTACAAAAACAAGCCTTGGTTCATAGTTTGCCAACCTCTAGGGCCATGTCTCCTGATTCCCGATCTTGTTCTCCTTTCCTTGCTTTAGGAAGTTAAAAACTTATATGTATGGAGAATTTACAGTTTAAAAAATTCCTTTCATACACATCATTTTATTTGTTCTCTCTTCTTTGGACCCCCGTTGGACATTATCTGTACCTCTCTTACGGTACAAACTCCAGTTCAGAACTTATTACTATACTAGATTATTCTTGAAGACAATGATTATCTCTCATTCGTTTTTTTATATTCCATAGCAACTAGCCCACTGTGTGATTCACAATAGGTACTTTAAAATGTTTGTTGAATGAATTAATAACCTAGTTTTAATTTTTTATTCAAATAGGAAAAGTGAAGAAGGGTCTGAATGCTGAACATGCAATCAGATGGCTGGTGCTATTCTGGACTACAAGGATAGCCATGGGGATAAAAAGAAATGGAAAGGATGAGAGAAACCCACAACACTGAGGTCACTGCTTCCCTCACTGGGAGTTCCATCTCTCCAAGAGAAGAACTGCATGAGGTTTTTTCCAAAAGAAAACCCAAACTGTCTGGGATCTATAACTGCCCATGGGGGCATTAACTGCTTCACTTGAGCCAGGGGTCTCCAAGCTTGACTGGAACGAAACAAGAGAATCTTAAAATTAGGAGGGACTTAGAGGTCCAGGTCCCACCTAGATGGCTAGAGTCAACTTCCAGTTATCTGGGCTAAGGCACGAGAGCTGTGACAAAGCTTTCATTACATCAGTAGAAAAATTAAATAAATTCTTTTGGACTTCTTAACGCAGCATTTTTTTATCTTCCGAAAATGTATCTTTGCCTTCAGAATTATCATAGGAATTATGTCTTGCTGGGAAATAAAGGAGAAGACAGCCTTGATTAGGGAAAGATTTTGGATGAGAGTTGACAACACTATTTCTGCAGCTAATCTGAGGCTGGGAGTTAGTACAAAATCATTGTACTTTAATATCAGGGTCTCAATAAATACTTATTGATAAATTTATTGATGTATTCCTTTCATGAAGCTTTGTTCTCCTTTACCTTCCTGTCTTCTCTTATTAACTTCTGCATTTAGAAGGGGCCAAGGAAGGAGAATTCCAGACATCTGAGCTAGGGAACTTCCAGAGGCATAGTTACTCAATAAACTACAGCAGAAGCCTTAAGGTTAGGACACCTTCACCCTGAATAACTAAGTCTAATTCAACTAGTGACTGCAATGGAACAGGGGTAGAGCTGCTTCCCAGTAGCCATCAACCAGTAGATGTGCACAGAGCCTACAGGAAGCAGGGCCTGCACCCAGTAAGTCTAGAGCCACCCTCCCATCTCTTAGGCTCAATTCTTCGCACAGGATCATGAAGGTGTGTCAATACAATTGACCAATTGCCAACTTCTCTTTTCTTCCCAAGAAGAAGCTGACTCCTATGGCTCATAGAACTGTTTTGAACAAACGTCCTGTCTATTCAGGGTATAACTCTGGCAGCTGATGACAAAGTGAGTTAAAAAATAGTTGATATGGGGAGCTTATAAATAAGGTGTAGAACCTCACTGTTCAATGCATGGTCCATGGACCAACAGCATCAGCATCAATGAAGAGCTTATTAAAAGTGCAGAACTTGGGACCCCATCACAGATTCACTGAATCAGAATGTGCATTTTAACCAGACTCCAGGCGATCTGTATGCTTATTAAGGATTAAGAGGAAAAAAAAAACAAAAGAGGCAATGGTATATTGGATGAGGTTCTGCTACTTAATAGCTGTATGACCTTGGGCAAGTTATTTGACTTCTTCATACCTCAATTTCCTTATCTGTAAATTTGGGATAATAATAGTTTCTCCTCATACAGTTGTTGTGAAACCTTAGTTAACACATGCAAAGTGCTTAGAATTGTGCCTGGCACCCGATAAGTATGCAACAAATGTCAGCCATTATTACTATTCTTTTTGATGCATTCTATAAATCCCACTAAGGAGAAATGGCTGAACTTAAGGTGACAAGAGACGAATAGGAGTGGGAATATATGTTTGTGTATGGAGATGCAGAGAAGGGCAATGATAACAAGAGGAATAACTTTTTTGATTGCTAATGAAAAATTCAATCGTGGGCATTAGGCCAAGCATGGGGTACCTAGAGCTCTCATAAAAGTAAATGATCATTGATATGATAGATTTATTAACATATGCTATTTCCAGGCCCTCCGTTGGGTACTAGAGATAGAGTGGTGAACAAGTCAGACAAGGCCCCAAGCCCCAAAGTAGGGAAATTCTGAAGTGTCTGCTAACAGTGAGGGAAGTGAAGGCCTGTTAATATTATATTACTGTGACTCATTTAGATAACAAAATTCTGGGGCCTTAGAAATTTGGTTTGGCTCTCTCTCCAGATCTTATTAACCTGATAGTTTCCTCAACTCTTCTTTCTTCCATGTCTCACAGCCAGCCAACTAAGGCAGTGATGCAGCTCACAGTGGCTGCCTCAGTTGCTGATCTATCTGACCACGTTAAAGGTAAGAACTAGCCATCTTAGAGGCCAGTTGTCCACATAGTCTCACCTTTCTTGAATTGTCTGATCTTGTTACTCCCCTTGTTTGGAAACCTTTAATGGTACACGAGGCCATTCACACTGTAGCCCCAAACTATTTGGCAGTCTCATTACAAATTATTACCCCTCACTAGCATGCACCTTAATTATAAGAGTAAAACTTGGGCTCTATTCAGAACTGAGTTTTAAATCCAAGCTTTGTTGTTTACCGTATATGTGAAATGGGGCAAGTTTTACAACCTAAGCCTCAGTTTTTGCATCAGTTAAACAGGAATAACAATAATGAAACAATAATGAAAATAGCTATTATTACTCCGTATCAAGCACGGTTCTGAGCACTTTCCACCCATTGATTCACTTAATCTTCACAATGGTACTACCTCATAGCATTGTCGTGAAGATTAAGTGAATCAACACATGCAAGTGCCTGGAATCGTGCCTTATATGAAGTAATATTTGCCATTATTATTACTAATATTAATATTACAACACAAACAGGCATTATTGTTTCTTTATACCTTTTGTAGTTCCCTCTCTCTGGAATGACCAACTCCCCTTCTCTGTGCTGCAAACTCCTAGTGTTCCCCCCAAATCTCAGCTTTTTAGGCTTACATACACAGAACAAATCATCTCTTCTATACATGTTCTCATAACACGTTAAATATATATCCATATCTCTAGTTCATTGAAAATAATGTTTGCATATCTATCTCTACCACTTAACTGTGGGCTTCTCAACTGTAAAGATCCTATCTCATTTACTAGATATCACTAGGGCTAACTCTAACATATGGAACAGAGCAGATACTAAATAAATGTTTGTTGAATGAATAAATGGAGGCCTGACTGAATGATTAAATACTTTCAGAAAAGGACCTAAAATGGAAAATTCCAAAGAGAAGCAAAGTTGGGGAATAAAAACAATCTGAATATCTTCTGCTCTGTATCCCCTACCCCTTGAGCACAAAGCCATTCACTAGCACAAGCTTCCCCACTGTCACTGGATGGATTGCTCCTCCCTACCAAGAACACTCCCCAATTCCCTCTTGCATACCACTCACCTCTGGCAGCGACAGAAATAAAGAGGATTACATCATTTGTTACAACAAAATGCTTATTATAGTAATAAGTATAATTAGTATTAGACAATTATAATAATAACACATTTCCTTGCTGTGGAGGTACTTTTTTAAAAAACAGGTTTATTTAATGCCCCCCTCACACACCACCAAGAAAAAAAAACTCTCTTCCAGAAGAGCAGAGGCTTCTTTCATTCTGTTGAGATGCTATCTTAATGAAGGAACATTATTGACAAACCCCATAAAATGGGAGCAGATTCCCTTGGAGCAAAATCTCTTTTGCTCTATCTCTGGTTTCTTTGGGGGAAAGGAAACCTCGTGCCTCTCTTTCAAGGGATGAGGAGAACTGGTTAAAGGATAGAAAAAATGAGGCCAGGGAGAGGTAAAAAGAAAAGAAAAATCTTCTCAAACAGCTAGAACATATCTGTTGTTGACTATTTCCCAGCCTTTCTTCCTGGTTGCACGTACCAGGAAAGGAAACAGGCCATTTATTCACAGTGGCGAATGAGTGTTTTAGGTAGTTTTCCAAGCTTTATCAGAGCAAGAAGCTTGTAGGGTGAGATGGTACAAAGGCCTAGGAGAAGATCACAAATGGAAAATGACTAGCGCATTTTATTCCATGTGGATATACCCACATTAAATGCTTATATGAAATCTACTTAGTTATCTCTGATTTTTCCGAAAAGATTTAGGAGAGCTTACAATAATCTGCCAGGCAAAATTCAAATATTACACAGAGAGAAGATTAGATACACAGACATTTCATAAACTTGTTGACATACACATAAGCATGTGCACTCTCCATGCATGTATATAAACACAGACACACCCCACATACATACATAGACATGTATACACATACCTCATACATAGTAGGCTCTCAATAAATACTTAGCAAATTAATGAAACAAACCCACCCATAAAGACGAGGAAATTTAAATAATAAGTAACTCAAATAGATTCAACCTAAGATACTGGCATGTATAAACATTCATACGTAAAAATGTATATGAATACGTGCCTCAGGAATATAAAACAGACCACTACCCATAAACACATGTAGTATACACACTATTTTGCACACATACACATAAAATTAAACTTCACCCTTTTACAACCAACACAGCCATAGATAGACATACAGCACTTTGCAAAACCATATACGCATATAAAATATGACCACATTTCCACATATATGGGCAAGTGCATACTCACTCACATAAACATACATCCGTATACATAGACATATGCATACAGACTATACACACACAACATAAATCAAATAAGGACAACTATAAAGATAAGCTGCTCTGCTTATCACTCTTATCTTCTCTAAATGACAGTGCCCAGAGGCAGGAACTTAATCTAGGGCTCTAGCCCATCACGCCTAATGCAAGAGAAGGCAAAAGGTTTGCACCACCCAGTAGGGAATCTGTCAGTATCCAAGATCACCCACACAAGTGAATGTCTTGTCCCAGTACCCTAGGATTTCACTCTCATCATTGGGAGTGAAATGTGTGTTGACCTACTTTTCCAGGTGCTCCAGAAAAAGGTCCTCTTTACCCTCATTGACTCCCAGCATGTGGTCCATTTCATCATACTTCCCCCCATGAACATTCTTCTATTCTCCTTGAATTTTCAGTCAAGCGGTTTGCCCCATTAACCAGGGGTACTCTCCTCTCCTCACCCACCCCACGAGCAGAGAATATCCTCTCTACTCTCTTGGTATCAATGCTCCTTTCTTCCAAGGAGACTCCTCAGATCTTTCCCTTAAGACAGTAAGCTGCATATGGAACAACTATGTGTTCTTTCCATAAATAGCTTTCCTTTCTTGCAATGTCTCAAATGCATTTATTCAAGTTCTCTTTAATCATTTACAGGTTTAATGCTTTATTCCATTTTTTGTACATCTTTATGGGCATGTCAAGATATCTATCTTAGATTTTAAGTTTCTGATTCTTAGGAAATTGAGCCTAACTACGGATGCCTTTGTATAGTAGCAAACGCTATCCCTACTCTGTCTTAGGTGTTTCAGAAAGATACACAGAGTAAAAGAGATGTAGAACCTTCTTAGGGGGTCTCAGACTGATAGTAAAAACAAACATTAAGAAAGAAACAGAATAATAAGGGGAAAAATTTATAATGTCAGAACAAGAAGAGAATTTAATTCAGACTCCTCATTTTTCAAGTAAAGAAACTGAGGTCCAGACACATGAAGAGTCACCTAGAAAAATGAGTGGCAGAGAGGAAAACAATTCCAGGTCGCTGTCTCTTAGTTCAATATTCCTTCAACTATATCAGCACAAACTGAATTTCGTGAAACACTAATGTCCCAAAAACTCATAAGAGCTTTTTCTTTAAAAGAGTTTCTATGATTTAATAATATTGTATATTTTGTTTCCTCTTGGTGATTCAAAATGAACACTAATATGTTAAAGTTTCTGAGAAGTCCTACAGTTTAAAATTTTAGTTTTGTCTAGCCCAGTGTTTCCTAAACTGACCTGGTCATATAATACTTTTTAGATAACCCTGTTAACGTCAGATAGGACATGAGCATTTTGAGGATTACACAGTTTAGGATACACGGCACTCTGTTTTAGAAGAAACCCAATTCAGACCCTCTCCCTGTAAACACAACAAGGGAGAGGGTCTGAATTGGGTTTCTTCTAAAACAGAAAGGGAATGAATTGAGCACAAAGATGAGCATAAGACTGCCTCCTTTTCTATGGAGAAAAATGAGAAGCGGAGTTTGATGAAAAGCAAGGAGGGAATATCCCAAGAGATAGAAATGATTGTGCAAAGGCTTAAAGGAAGGAGATAGTTAGGATTCAGAAACCAAGTTCTCCCAATGGTAGAAAAGGAGAGAAAATAGTAATAGTAGTAGTAGTAGTAGTAGTAGTAGTAGTAGTAGTAGTACAAGATAGAAGAAAAGGAGGATTTCAAATCATTTAGTTCAAAGATGAAAACAGCAGCATTATCCATAACAAGAGTTGGCAAGCCCCAATCTTGAGAGGGGAGATCCTCACACATAGTAGGCATTCAATAAATATTTGTCGAATGAATGAATCAATGAAACAAGTTGATTTGCCTCAAGCAATGAGAGAGCCCAAGCCAAGTGAATTCGAAGTTACTGCTAGTCTTCTGTACCTCCACGGAGAATTAATGCTCTATGAGTAAAAGGAATAGGAATATATGACCAAAGACCCGTAACCATTTGGCTCTTTTATTTCCATAGGGTCTGAGGGATTTTTCCTGGCAAACCCAAGCAATAGAACTGAGTACAGTTGGTGGAAGGAATGAGTCAGGTTGAGCTGTTTGTTTGTTCTCCAGGGCAGGGACATGCAAGAGTCAATAAACACACTGGAGCCTCTCTGACTGGGCCTTGGAGCAAGAGATCAGTTTGTTTGTTCTAAGGAATTTGAACTCGGGTCAAAATGGCTCTCAGGGCCTCCCTTCCCTGAGGTAGAGTTCTCCACGCAGCAACTGAGGCCATCCACTGGGCAGCCAGGTGCTCCACCTAACAATGCATCTCACATAAGAAGCTCCTTTCACCAAGCTGTTTATTTTTTCTTTATAATATGCAGTGGACACACAATCTGCCACCTCCTAGTTGCAGGATGTCTTATTATTTAACACAGGCCACAAATTGGTAAGCGTAAGTTTAAGGCTATGGCATATTCAAGTTCGTTCACAAGGTTATAGAATCTCAGGACTGGAAAGAACCTTAAGTAGTCATTTCAAATACCTCCCCCTGCCTCTAAAAAGCATCATCATACCCATCCACTTCTAAGTCAGTCTTCTTTTTTTATTTCCTTTCCCCAATTACAGAAGTAATTTTAACTTTCTCGGAATGTCCAATCCCAGCTGTAGTCAGGCAACAATATAAGATCCTTCTGTGCACACCAGGCCTCGCCATTAGGAAGCTCCTAATCTAAGGAAATCGATAGAACATAACTATCTAGGAACTGACTTCGAAATGCTTATTAAGCAACCAAGCAGCAAGTGCAAACCAATAGGCCAAAAAGATGAAGAGCCAAGAAGCATTCAAAGACAGAAGATGGTATACAGGGAAGACTTCCTGGAAGAGTGGGTATGAAGCTGGTTTGACGAAGAAAGGGGCAAAAGGGACAGAAATGTAAAGGTATCCGTGCCTGGGGAGGGGACATGCTGAATCCCAGCCTTCACAGGCCAGAAAACATGTCACATGGATAGGTCAGAAAGCAGCTTGGACAGGCTAACATAGACAATAGGGAGGGACAGAAAAGAAATGAGTGGGAGGAAGGTGATAGGGGAGTCTTGCATGTAAAGCTAGAGTTTGAATGTGACAGGTAGTCGCATGGCGTAGTATTAAAAGTCTTAAAGTGCGAGTCAAGAGACATGGGTTCCTGTCCTGGACCTGCTACCATCTCATATACTGTAGGTCTCAGTCTATGCATCTGTAAAATGAGGTCATTGGATTAGAAGACCTATAGGGTCTTTTGCTTGCAGTTCTAAAACTCTCAAAGCTAAGGTGCAACAGACCATCAGGACCCCCATGGCAGTTCCTCAGCAAATCCACTTAATATTTTTCCCTTATACAAGACAAGTTTAAGTTCCCTTTATCCCTGTGACTGAATTACAACTTGAGCATATTTACTACGTCAAAGATTAATCCTCTAAACCTGGCAAGCTTGCTGGTTGAGCAGCAAGGAAATATCTCTATAAAAAGAATAGACTCTATAAATTATTGGTCACTTACCTAGAGTTGTTACTAAATTATTTTAAAAGGATATATATTCTGCTCCTACACTCTCACTTCTGTCTCTCTCAGACTAATTGCTTCCTGAACTAGGAAGGGTGTCCAGACAGAGACCTAGGAAGTTTGATATATTCCAGATCCTTAAACTGCTGGGATTCCAGATGATAAATAAACTGCACAGTGGAATTTGAATCAACCTATTTGCAGCCCTGAAAGGAGTAAAAGGGTAAGTCATTGAAATTATCTTTTTTCCCCCTTCTAAGCATTCTAAGCAGCATAATATTTCAACTGGCTTCAGTTGAGGAAGTGTCAGCTTTCTCATGCTTCTACCTCAGTCCTTATCATATTGTATTTTAAACGTTTATTTTTCTGTCCACTGCCCTAGACTGGAAGATCTCTGTTGGCAGGAATTTAATCTTCATCTTTAAATAAGACCTAGCATAGAGACTAGCACATAGTTGCTACTGGTGTCTGAATAACTGTTCAATGTATAAATGCATAGATGAAGAAATTGTAATCTGAGAAAGACTTTTTAGTGTCTAGCCTTAGTCTTATGCTACCACAACCACGCACCCCGTTTTGCCACTAGGCCAGTAAATCACACCCCTTTGCATCCCAGAACCCCATGCACACCTCTGTCACAGCTCCGATCATACTCTATTGTAAATGCTGGCTTACTTGTCTAGGTTCTCACCAACCTGAAAGCACCTAAAAGGTAGAGACCTGGTCTTATTCGTTTTTGCATCCCTTATCCAAAGTAGTAGCTATCGCAAGTAAGGCAATTTATTGACTGAATCCAAAAAACACAGTAGCTTATCTTTTTAGTGTTATGACCAAAGAAAGACTCTTTTAGGAAAATGTCAAAGATCAATCTCTATGATAAAAGATACACCCATAACATTGTTTCTACTTGACCAAAGGAGAGGATTGCAGAAGAAATCATATGGATATCTTAATTCTCTAAACATGCTTCAGAAAAAACAAAAGTTGTCTACACAGATCAAATTATCTAGGTAACTATTCACTGCTAGCATTTTAGAGTATTATGAATTCAGCCTCTAAATTGCAGTATGAGGGATGGAGCAAAAAATGCAAACACAGTCTCTGTTGTCAGGGTTGCCCAGACTGAAGCATATCAGCGAGGATGAACGTAAGAAAGCCGAAGACCTTTAGTGCTTAGTACAATTAGCCAAAGAAAGGCAACAGACAAGATAAGGCTCTTGGCTTGGGAAATGAGCAGAGATAGCTGATCCTTCACGTTTTGACACGCCGTCTTCTTATTGCTCAAGAGGGCTTCTTAGGTGTAGTGAGGAAAGCAGAGATTGCTGGAAGGATGAGAAAAAGACAACCTAGTAGTGTGAGAGAAATCAAAGCCAGAAGAGCAATATGAAAAAATGTCCAAATTCTTATATATATCTTACAGGAAAAGAAGAGGTAGACCAAAAAGTCATTAAACAAGTTGGGCCAAGGAAAGTCGTATTAAAATAGAAAGACCTCAGGCTTGTTTCCAGAGTGTCATGAAATTCTTTTAAAAGCTGGAGGTGTAATATAGGGGATCACTAGGAGAAATTGATAGGAATATGGGCTCATTAATTAATCAACTGAAAAACTAAGATGACAAGATTCTTGATGATCCATAATGGGATCTGTGCTCCTAAGTTGCTCTACATCTCCATCTTACCCATCTCTACACAAATGCCATTTCCTCTAAGAATGATCTCCTTCTTTTCAACTCCATGTTTGCCTCCTCCAGGAAGCCTTCCATAACTAACGAATCCCCAAAATGCCCTTACACACACACATTGTAGCTTGGCCAGGCTATGTACTATTCATTCATTTCCTGACCTCTTGTCACTCACTGCCTACCTCTGGAGATTACAGTCTGTATCATCTCAGTAGAAGGGCTCCCAGAATAGAAATTGTCTTATCTTCCTGTGAGGATTTTGCTCCCAAAAATTGTTCATAGTAAGAAAGCACAGACTGTCTAAAGAAGACAGCCATCAGATGGCTCCGTTCCCTGCATCGCAGAGTCTGCAATGGGCTCTTCTCTCACACTGGAGTTATGAAGCAGGAGTTATGGCTCTCCCTGTAAAAAGTCATTATAATTATGAAAAATGTCTACAGCTCTTTCCACCATTTAGGCAAAGCCTCTGGCTGCCTGAGGAACAGAGATTTAAGATCCTGTTCTCCATAAAGATGGCTAGATAGCTCCAGACATAGATATGTTAACGCCTAATTGGTCATTGTTGAGTCATCAAATCTGTTTCAGACAGCAGGATTGGACAATCTTGACTGATAAGGAGGACAGAAAACAGCTCGGGAGGAAGGTGGCAAGAAATTATTTTAGTCAGTGCTCTCTTTCTACACTGGCTCCCCCCACACTTTCTAAGGATTTCTAAGAACAGTAGATTCCACAGTCTTACTCAGAAGTAGCCTCATTCAACTTCCCATTATGGCAGTGCTTCCTTTAGTCTAATCCTAATCTCTCATGTTTAGAGTCCCAGTTGTTTCTGCTCTGGCCTCAGGAAAGGCCAGCATTCTCCTTTTCTTGAGCTTTCAATACTTTAAATCCATTGGTCAGCATTTTCTCTCCTCCCTACTTCCTCTTTCTTCCTCTCCACTCCTGATCTTTCTCTTCTCCATATTAACCATGACTTTCTTATGTATATCCTTTTTGCAAAGTCATGTGACATTTTAGAAATACTTTTCTAGAACTCCTAATAATTGAAATGACGATCTCTTAATTCAGAGTAGGTAAAATATATTACTTGAGCAATAGTCACTTCAGCAGCTAACAATGCAGAGTATTGGCCAAGCCCCAAGAGCCTGGAGAATGGAAGGGTCGTACCTGATCCATTGGAGATATGAGCGAAGAAGACAGCACTATTCACAATTTGTGGCTTTAAAATCAAGAGTAAAGATGACAATCTATGGTTAAGGTAAGAGTTTTAAGAGGCTAGAGTGTGTAAAAACTTCATTTCAGGCTTTTAAACACAAAAGAGCATCTCTTCTAGTTGAGTTAGATTTTTTTCAGGAGGTAAAAATAACTTCCTGGGAAGATGGGACAAAATGACTTCTGAAGGAAAGTCCGTGACTTTCCTTTCTTCCCAAAGAAGACAGTTTGGTTTGTGGAAATGGTGAGGGAATGGTGCTCGTGCTCAGAGTAAAGGTGCAAAGGATGAGGGCAAGGTGGGAAATCAGGTCTTGAGGCCCTGGTTTCCGCTGCCCCCTACCCCATCCAGGTGGTTGCAACTGAGCAACAACCCCATTCCAGTTAGCTCTCAAAACACTCTGCCATCACCCGCTATTATGAGGGACTAAAGTCGAAAACATTAACCCCATCCCTCTCAGGCAGAAAAGTGGAACATGGTTGTGACATGGGGATTTATTCACTTGGGAGCGCATATCCCTTAAGGTTATCCCCAGAACCCTTCCGTCTATGCAATACTCCTCTACTTCAACCATCCAAGTCAGAGACAAAAATTTTCTACATCTGAAATGCTTCAGAGAAGGTGCCTCTCTGTCACTTCTCTGGTTTGACACATTTCATCTCTCTTTTATAAACTTAACATTACTCTTGACCAGCTTTAGTCGGAACTCATTTCCTTTTCTTCTCATGCCTACCCAGTACAATTGATTTTCTCAGCCTCCCCTGAATCAATCACTCCCCTCTCCTTTCAGTCCAGAGACAGAGGTCAAATGAGGTGGTTATCCTCCATCCTTAAGTTCCAAATGCTCCTCCATGTCCAGTCCCTCTTGAGACACAGAAGTTGGAAAGGAGGTTTCTGTTGCTCTGCACTCCTCAGACCACTTCACCTCCTAGAGAAGCAGCGTTTCAGAGTTTCCTGAGATTTTGCAGTGCTACCTGTCCAGTTACAAGGGGAAGATGGCAGATAGTAAAAGGAACTTTGTTAATACCTCAACAGAATCCAAGGTAGATAAAGCAAAGCGGGGTTTGCCATTCCTCCAAGAGCCTGGCACTCCCTTGAGGGACAAAGGGAGCTGGGTGCCCTGATCACCTAGAGTAATTACCACCGCCGCCACCATCCTCACAATAATAACCCCCGAACCACTGACAGCCCTTTTCATCTGAAAGATCTCAAAGCACTTAGCTGCCAGGTGCTCATTAAGCCCTCTTGGATGAGGTTGGCCCAACAGGTCTAGCCCTTGCTACAGACTGTCAGGGTCAGGGGGTGACTCAGAGAACCTAGGGAGCCAAATGTTGCAGAGCAGGGGGGCCCACCAGCTTCCTACATGTGGGAAAATGAGCCTCCTTGGCCCAGGTCTGGGTACCAACTCCAGGAGAATGAAAAGGAGGCTAGCTCCTCCCCCAGCAGTCTGCAAGCAGGGTCATGTAGAATTAATTCAACACAGAGCTCATCTACTCCAAATACCAGACAAGACTGTTTACACCCCAAGAACTTGTGGGAGGCATGAAGGAGTGGGCAAGGGCAAGGGTAATTTTGGAGAGAGCAGCAGAAATTAGGGAAACATCTCCTCTTAAAAGAAATGGATAAGAGGAAACACTCCTTGAATCAAGAGGCGGGCTGAGGAGGTCAGTCTTGGAAAACTTAAGTCTCAGGAATGACCCTGGGTGGCAAAGCAGTGACAGGCTGGTCTTCATTTTCCTGGGTATCAAAATAGACTAAATCAATTTTTCTACAGAATCGGCCTCTATACAAAGCCTGGATGCAGACTGAACAGAGGGAGTTGTCATCCACTGCATTCTGCACCCATAGTATGTAGATCAGAATGTGATTCTATTTACCACTGACCCTGCTGTGCTGTCTCATTTTAGAGCCTCCATAATACAGAGCTACATGGATCAAATAAATGCAAACTTCCCAGCCTGCCACCCTCAGTACCACAGAGGGTCACTACACTGGAGTGAATCCAAAATCATTCTGAATGGCTCTTCTGATACAGACCACAAAGCCTGCATTCAGAAAAACGGACCACAAACTAATTCCATGGACCATTCGGATGGGGCATTAGACAGTCTCATAAAATCATATTATCTGCTCACTCCCTTTTGCTTCTACAACCATCACAACAAAGGTCTACAGGGCTTTGTCTGATGGCATATGAGTTTTTTAATAGAGTCAAGCCTACATCAAAAATATACTTTAAAATAATGATATTCGGAATAACAATTTGAAAATGCATAAATGGACAAGTTTGCATATCTGTTCTGTTCTCTTTAGATGACCCAAAGCCAAATCACCACTGGTTCACCCGGTGGCAACTGCTGGAATTTCAGATACAGGTGCCTTAAAGAAAATGGCCTTTGGTGTGCTAACCTTAATATTCCCCAAACTAAAAGAAGACACTAGAGTCAGTCAGTGTCTTAATCTATGCAGCTAGAGGAAGATGACTCCTTGACTATCAAACTTAGGAAACCTATGACTTATGGAGACATTCCTTGAGAGAAAAGATGGAGTCAGGTGATAGCTCCCCAGCTCGCTTCTGGAAACAAAAGCCTAGGAGACCTCTAAGAAATCCAAAGATTTCCAGACCTGTTATTCCACTCCTAAGATTTCCATCTCTTCAAAACTCTGCAATCAGAAGAAATACTAGAAGTATAGTCTGTCTTTAATTAGTATACTCCTCAAGGTCATTTCTGTATTCCTCTGCCCCTAAAAAGGACCTGTCCCCGCCCTCCAACCTCAACTCTCCTAGACAAGAAAAAGGAGAAAGCATCCATTTGCCCAGAATTTGGGGGTTCCCACCCCCATTCTCTAAGAGGTGAGGGAGACAGGAGAAAGACACTCATTAGTAAGTTGCAGGTGGTGTTACCAGGGTATTATTTATTATTTGTTGGCTGCCAAGGCTTCCCTGAGCCTGCAAAGACAGAGCCATTGCCTCAGGGGCTGCAAAGTCTGAGACAGACAAACAATACACAACCCAGGCATGAAATCCGCCTCGCTGAGGAGCTGGGGGCAACCTTGGGGATAGGAGCCACTCTCCTTTCTGGGTAGTCCTCTGGTTCCTGAAAATCTTAGAGAAGGTACAAATGTTCAGGGGAGACCCTAGATCAGAGAGGAGTGGACTCTCCAAAAGAATGAGGGGGCTCCAAAGAAAGGAGCCCAGGCACAGGTTGAGGCAAGAGGTCTTAGAATGGTGTGAGAGGTAGGAGGAAATGAGATCAGGGTTACAGGCTGGGACAGCAGGCAGAGGAGGCGGCTTGGGGGGAGAGGCGTTGCTGAATGGATGGGGGAGGCCAAGAGATGTCATCAGCTGTTGCGTGGGGGAACACTGATGCCAGAACACAAGTTGTGGCAAGAATGAACCATCAGAGGTATTGAATGATTGGGAGTTTAACCAGAGGGGAAGAGGGGCTTGGTCATCAGTAATAGCCTGTGCTGAGATGCTATTTGCTCCATGATAACTGGTCCATTCCCAGAATAAATGAGACTGCAAAGAAAAAGGTTAGCATATGTCATGGTAGGATTCCTCAAGACAATATTTCGCCATGTATCCTCTTGCTACCTCAGAGAGTGGTAAAAGCTTTAAGTTTCACCCATGCATGACCTCTTTCCCTAGCAAAGTAATTTGGAATTCCACTATCCCTTAGGAGTTCTATCCCCTGAAATCTTTGTTCTATACTCTTTATAGACTTCTTGGTCTGGCCTCATCTTCTGTGCAGACCTCGCTAAAACAAGGGAGCTTGTTTGGAGGCTTAGCAGGGAAGACTAACCAAAGAAAACACTTCTAATGAAAAAAAAGCACTTCTTGGTTTGGGGTTTGGTTTTGTTTTGTTTTTTTTAATAGGTAGCTTCAAGAGGGATGTACATGGAAAGGGGAGGGAAGTAGAGATTTCCATCCAGTCAACCCTGGAAACTGATGAAGTGAGAGATGTCAGAACCACACTTGGCCCTCATGTCTAAAACAGGGCAGCAGAAAACAAGGCCTGAGAGGAGGACAGAAGGGACTCCACTGAATGAATTGGTCATGTTGTGCTTACTGTCAGGAAGTCCTTTATAAAGTTTAACCTCAGCACCTCCAGCTTCAAATGGTCACTTTTCCTCTTATTTGGTAAAGGAGATTAGCAAGAACCTTTCTCCTTCATTTAGGTACTATGGAAACTGGTCGTAAAAGCCCCGAGCCAGGCGATCAAGTCCGGGCCCCCTCTAAACTCAGCAGTCCGGGTACCCTTTGCTGGTCTCTTCCCCAAAACACAAGGCTGCACAAATGAGGAACTCTGAAGACAAGAAACCTGCCAAGTTTATTTATAACTTTCCTTCAAAACATACACCCATTACTCAATATCCTTGGAGGGCTCAGCCACACAAACAACTTAATACAAGCAAACACTGCAGGACCGCTCTCTCTTGCTCTTCATGCCAAAGCAGAGAGGCCAAATACCAGCCTCTTGGTTTCGATTCCCTTAAGTTTTATCTGCAACATGATGGAAACTTCCTAAAGGTCTGGTCTAAAATGGCTCTAGGAGATTAAGCCAGGACATCACTCCTAGGGACAATCTCAACGTCACTGCATAACATGGGGATACCCGAAACAGTAGTAAATGGAAAGCCTTCCATCCCCAGCTTCCTCCAAACTGCCAACCCCACTAAATGAGATAAGACATAGCCAAGACTATACTACAGGATAAATCTCTCTGTAAGTTTCCCTCTTCCACTCCTAATTGTGAATTCCTCTACTCTGTGAACAGAAAACAACATAGACAATCCAAAAACATTTGATAAATTTTTAAGAATCCACGTAGCTCTGAAATGTATATTACATGAAGTTTTCGTACAATGTTTATCTGTGTTATTTGGGTAGATAAAGTTACTAAGGTCGCTTTTCCTTAGTAAGGTCGCTTTTCCTGAGTAAGGGAAGCAAGCCTAAGGTTACAAATTCCCTGCAAAGATGTCCTAGAACGGAAACTAAATAACTGACTGTATTTAACTGGTCTGTTTCCTACCAAACTCTTTAACAGTCTCCATACACTGAGAAACCCAGACCTACCATGCATCCACCAGGGGGCCAGACGGTCAGCAGTCTTTCCCTACAACACACACAGGGGCCGGTGGAAATGAGGTATTACTGTTAACCACCGCAAGCGCTGAGGGCACAGGAGAGTCTACTCTCATATGTCAGTAGTGAAATCAATTCTATCTTTCAATTGGTTTTCAATTTGACTAATTTATTGAAGTGGGAAGGCAATCAGGCCAGGCACCGTAGAAAACTTCCTAATAGGGATGTGGGCCTATTAACCTCTAGGATCTCTTAGACTGGTTGGCTTTAAAAGCATCAAATCTGTTCTTTTCTTCAAGCTAGATCATAAGAAAGTCTGTCCTGAGGCAGCGGAATTGGCAAAATGACTCTCCTATTCACTCAGAGTCTTGAATCTTCTCTCCTAGGGAAAGCCAGATCCAATATCCAGAAGATGAGGGCTGCAGTGTTATTTTACAAACAAGCCCTTCCTATATCAACGCCACTTACTGTACTGGAAGCTGGTATTAAGTGAACCGCTAGTGTAGTGCATCAAGGGCTTATTGAATATTGATTCCCATTTACGTGACAGCAAAATGGCCTAAGAAATCTTCTCTGGATGCCTCGGCCCCTTGATAAAGAGGGTGTTAGTTTTGTTTTATGAAGCTGGGATCCAGGCCAGTCACATCTTATAGCTCCGCTTACTTTTATTTAATAAAACAACGGATGCTATGAGTGAGGAGGGGGAATGTGTTGTGTCGTGTTGTTTTTCAAGAGGATTTAATCTGTTGGCAAAGCAGGAGGAACAGGAGTTAGACTTCAGGAAGGATTTTGCATCAGGTCATGAGCCGACAGAGGGAATAGAGAAATCCTACAATGGGCCACCTCAAAGGCAGATACAGCTCTTTCCTCCAAGAAAAGAACTCTTCCTGAGTGAGACAGGGGAGGGATTTTGCTGGCTGGCGAATACCATACATGCAGACAATGGAAGAGACTACTTTGGGCAGCAAAAGCAGAATCAGAGAGTATCTCCTCAGGGAAGCAGGGATCCATATGTTGTCATATCCCTGCCCCATAAGTCAGCGCCCCTCTAACCCAGACCTTAATCTATATGAGAATTCCTCCTATTCGCCAAATTTTCCATTAAAAAAAAAAGATTACACTAGTTTTTCCACCCCGCCCCCAGTTTCTAGCAGAGACAAATTCCTTAATGTTAAATCTTATTTCCATTCATCCATATCTTCAAAATGTTCCTCTTGGAAAATAAACTACAATGTTTTTATGGAAAAGAACTGACAGCTCCACCCCAGAACCACATGAAGGGAAGGGGGCCATGGAGAACAGCAGAGAGGCCTAGAAGCTGAATCCCCTTCTGGATCCCCAGCCCATCTCCGCTCAGCCTCATCTCCTAAGGTTAGACACAGGAGAAAACGTCTCAGTACAGAGAACCATAGTAGCCATTTTCCTCCAGCCTAACTAGATAGAGTGCAGAGGCGGAGGGATGCCAAGACTGGCGACATAGCAACAAGGGAGAGTGAGCTGAGGAATGACCACAAATCGGTCAGCCTGCCAAAAGCCACTGACCCTGTTTTAATATCCCAGAGGTTGGAGGCGAGAGTAGAAATCACAGGCTCCAGAAAAAACAATCTTTGAAAGAAAATTGCCTGTCGCAGCCAGAGATATATGAAAGTGCTGTTACAGTTGGGGAGGGGGGAGCAACTGTAAAACTACACCTGGTTATTGCACTGACTGGCTGACGCCATGAGGCTTTTGCACTCCAAACAGTTTTGTTTGAAATGAAAAATCCCTATGGACTCGGGTAACTAAAATGGTGTAGGATGAGGTAAGTAAAAGAGAAAGAGGCAGGGCTGCTCAAGTTCCAGGGTAGAGGCAGATCCATGAGATGACTGGGTTGGGAGTGAAATGACTGGATTGTGGGGAGGAATAGGAGTGGGACCAGAGACTCAGCATTCAAGTCTCACAATAGCCAGGGTTAAGAAGAAAGCAGGAAAGTTCTTGCCCAAGGGATCTTATGCCAGCTTCCACAAATGAGCTCTTCATATCTGTCCTCTGATAGTCTTTGTCTGGCTTTCACTCTTGTCTCTGTCTTTCCATCTGACTTTATTTCTCTTCTTTTTTTCACTTACCTTTCACCGTTCCTCTCTTTCTTGTCCATCTTTGTAGCTTTCACTTTCTCTTTGCTTTTGCCTAGTTTTCACTATCTGCTCCTCTAACTATAAGTATTCTTGTGTCTCTGTCCCTATGCGTCTGTCTCTCTTGTTATCCTTCCATTTTTTCTTACAGTCGACCTCTTACATCTAGCTATTTGAGCATCACTCTTTTTTTCTCTGATTTTCTCTACTCTATCAAAAAGTGACCAGAGAGCAGAGAGAGGGAATTCTAAATAAAACTGTTGAGTATTTTTTACTACGCATTTGCTCAATATCAAGCCCTCATCTAACATTCTCTTATTTAAGTCTTACAATTAGTCTGAGAGGTAGATCTGATTATCCCCATTTTACAGATGGGAAAACAAGACCAGCAAGTCTAAGTAGTACAATACAAAATGTCAGAACCAGGATTCAAACTCAGACCTGATGGCTTCAAATATCCAACCCTTAACAGTTAATGGGCAAAAAAAGAAAAAAAAAATGGACAGAAATATGGTAAATGGGCAAATTTAGTTGCCTGCCTTCATACCTGATGGACCAGTTACCAGATACGTCAGGGAGATCATCAGCCCTGTCTTAATTCGAAAGTTGAGTGTAAGGGGAAAGAGAACCACTACCCCCAAGAGGAGCATCCTTCCCCCAGTCTGGGCCCAGTCTTTCCCTTTTAAACCTCCTAAAGCCAATCCTTTCCAAATGAGCCTTCAAAATCCTTTGTGGAAAAAGACTGGCTCCTTGTGTCCTGGGTAACATTATCTCCACAGCCAAAGAAACCTGTATATAACACCATCAGGAAATATGTTGGATAACAAAATTCTCAGGATGAAAGACAGGTCTTTTATCTATCCCCAATAAATCTCTCTCATTTTAAAACTACAGTTCTCTCCATAACCCCTCCAGTACCTTACACCCTTCCCTATTCACAAAGTTTTCCTTAGCACTCACATCTCTCTCTCCTGCTAGGACTGAATCTTGGTTGAAACACTATAGCCATCCAACTTTTGTACAAGGGATGGTGACTTCTAGCTCCCATGAGTGCCTGGCGTGTGCCATGGAGCGTGAGATGAAATCTTTGTTATCTTAGCGTCGTTACAAATGGAATAATTGGTCGTAAAAATTATGCAGCCTGTTGGAAAAGAAATAACAACACACACACACTCATTACAGATTCCTGAGATAGCTTCTCCTGGCTAAAATTGCATGTTTTCTCTATGTCCCAGTCATCACCAATATCCCCCTGGCTCCAAGTGCCCAAAACATCGAGTTTTCTCCAGAAAGAAGCTAGAGACAGAATACAGACTCAAAGCTACAGCCTCATCAGAAGTTTTGCTCAACTGAACCAACACACAACTTGACCTGAAAGTTGAAGAGTTCAAAACAATGCCTACACCTTCTCTCATAAAGCAACTATGTGGAAAGAAGTCAACATCTTAGATACTTTTTAAAGTATAAAGGTGGGATCCCCTTAAATTCTCTCCTCAGCAGCCAATCTGTACTGACACTGGTATGAGGTGAGATCCAGAAAAAGGTGGTGCCAGTCCTCGCCAGCCTGATGAAGAAAACGGTCATGTTTAAGACTCAGAGATACTGAACCCAAATGCTAGAGCAGTGGTTCTCAGGGTCCCAGAGCTGGCACAAAATATGAGTGAGATATCCTGGTAGTAGATGAAATGGCCAAGCCCATGTCACGCCCCAGAGAAGAGAAAAGTGATAGGTATTATTATTTACTCTGAATTACTAAAACGCTGGAAACTCACTAACTATATTCTGAAAAGCTTGGGCAAAACTCCCGCTCCTGGTCCTGACCTCCAGGGCTCACCCTGCCACTTACAATCATGCAATAACCCTTAAAGATTAGATTATAGCTTGTGGTAAAATTCAAAGCACACTGCTTCAAAAGGTAAATACTTTTGGAGATGATAAGAGATACACGTGAAGCCTTTGGCTCAAGATGTACTCAAGGCCTCTGCTCTAGAAATCACCACTAGGAGAAGACCGAGAAACACATTTCTCCACCAACAGAGCAAACTCCAGAGACCCAGGGGCCCTGAAAAACATGGGAAAGACTTGGAGTAATCTTTGCCCATGCCTCTGGGGAAAAATCTTCCATTTACATTATTTTTCAACTCAACAGACCACCTCTTCTTCCCAGTGCACCCCAAACTACTTTGCCCTCCAGTCACTTTATAATCCCTTCAAGCTCTAAAAAGCCAGTGTTTCCTAGCAAGCTCTTTTGGAGATGACCAAGAAAGGCAAGGTGCTAACTCAAATAATTTTAAACATCCCCCTCCAGCCTGTGCTTTCGTACATCGTAGTTCTCCTTCCCCTAGAGGAGGGAGAGCTGGAGGAGATTTCACTCAGTCCCTTTGATTCCCAAAGGGAGAGGGAACAGAAAAAGAGGGAAGCTGGATATGAGCCAAGCAGACTCAGAGACTGGCTCCTAGTTTTCCCAGCTGTGGAGTGAGAGCAAAGAGTGAGACGAGGAGATTGCTATGTTAAGAACAGGTTTGACTCCCACACCCTGTCTCCAATCTTCGTGCCTCTCCTCAACCCTCCCAGTGGGGTGAGGAAGAAGGAGAGAATCACACCAGCTCTCCATTCCCAGCTAGAGTCAAACCTCCTACAAAATATGAATCAGCACCAGCCACAGAGACAGAAACCAGAGGTTATTTTGAGACCTGTAGTTCTGCTTCTCCCAGGACTTCAGTGACAACTGTCTGCTTGGGGACGAGTGCTTAATTCTGGGGAAACGCCATCAGCTGACCTCAAAATAAATTTTAGGGAATTTTGCCCCTGTTCTGCCTAACTGCGAAATGGAGAGCTAGGGAGGTTCCCATGCCTTTCCCTTGAGAACACTCTTCCTTCTCAGCCTCGGAGAGTCAGTTCCCAGCTTTCTAGGCAACTCCGGTAGGAGCTCATAAATTCAAAGGACACGGGTTTCTTTCTTCCCTCTTCTCAAAAGATATCCACAGGTTTGACTCTAGTCTAGAGGTGTTGAGTGTGTTTACACACACCTGCAGTATAAATTGTCTATTGCCCCTCCTAGAGCAGAGCTTCTCCCGCTTAAATGTGCCTGTCAGTAATCTGGGAGTCTTGTTAAAATTCTGATTCCCTAGGTCTAAGGTGGAGCATGAGATTCTGCATGTCTAACAAGTTCCTGAGTGAGGCTAATGCCGCTAGAGCCCAGACCACACTGTGAGTATTGATCTGAATGGAGTGCATGAACCCAGAATGGATTTCAGTGAGAGACTCTTGCCTTGAGGTTGCCTCCAGTCTCAGAGGGAACTAGGACATAAAGATAAAGAGGCAAGAACAGAATAAGGGGAACAAGGCAGAATACCATGGAGTTGGGGAAGGAGGGCCAATGATAGAGACTGGGCATCTCAGGACAGCGGGGGAGAGGGGGATGTCTTAAAGCAGAAGTATGGAACAGAATATGTCAGTAAGGGCCAACTGCACTGAAGGGATGAAAGGAGAATGGCAACACATGTAAAGGATCAGGTGGGAAAGAACAACACTCGTGCTCAGGGCACGGGCTCAGAATTGTCCCTCAGAGTGGGACTCTTGAGCCAAGCGATGATAGGAGCTCATTGTGGTGAGTCTGTAGGGGCCAGTGGAAAAGGGTCTTGGAATTAATTCTGAGGAGCTGAGAGTTAACAGAAGAAATAGAGCCTTTTAAATCAGAATGGTGCTTTAAGAAGCTGAGTCAAATCCTAGTGGAGACATGCCAGGGGCGGGGGCAGAGAGCAATGGGTGTTATTGTTTAATGGGCACAGAGTTTCAGTTTGGGATAAAAAAATTCTGGAGATGGATGGTAGTGATGGTTGCACAAAAATGTGAATGTAATTAATGCCACTGAACTGCACACCCAAAAATGGTTAAAGTGGTCAATTTTATGTTTATATATTTTACCACAATAAAAAAAAAAAATAGTGGAGGCAGAGGCCATAAGAAGATGGCACTGCTATCTAAATACAGCTAAGATCCAAGCCCACCCTAGGTAGAGGAGAAGCTGAAAAACGGCCTCCCGAAGTCAAAATAAAATCTGAACCACCTCTCAACCCCAAACCCCACCCTCCTCCACTTCGCTCTTCTACCATGATATAGGTTGCTTATGTTCTTAAGGATTTGAAAGAAAAACAACCACATTACGAATGGGTTTCTGTTGTACCTTTTAGCTTAACCTGCTCATCTTGAGTCATTAGGAGCTGCTCTGCGGGTGCCATGCATGAATCTCCCCGCTCAGCAGCCAGAAGATGAAAGAACCAAGCTAAGGATAGTTGAGGAAAGGTGAGCTCTTAAAATGCCCAGATTTAGAGTCCTTGGGGACACGCAGCTTTCTTCTGGCTCCACAAGAGAATTACAGAGAAAAGAGATGAGTTGAACCAGTAGAGAAGGAAAACAAACTGTGAAAAGAACCTACCAACATCAAAGTTGGAAACATTCCCAAGAAGAAAATAGTAGCTACCCTAAGGGGCCAGAGAAGCAAAGAAATGGTTCTGCCTAAAGTCAGAAGCATGGAAGTCACGGACTAAAAAGGCTAAGAAAAAATAAAAAGCACAAGCTTGGGCTAGAGAAGGGGCTGCATACAACAGAATACCAGCACAATGTGTAAGGGTTTCCACCAAGCACAGGCTGTGAAGAAGTAGCCTGGTCCTCTAAATAAAGGATTAGCCTCAAGACAGACAACTAGAAGAAATTCTTGACAAAATTGTGGAGGGCTCAGAAGGAAGTTTGGGAAGCCAAAAACGTTTCTTTGGGTCAGTCTGGAGGCAGGTAGAGAAAAAAGTCAGCAGTTGCTCTAAAACCTGATATGCTGACCAATCCATTGGGAAAGCACCAGACTGGATACCCCAGTGGGACCTATTTATCAGGGTGAGCTCAGACAGCAAGGGTTCCAATGAGCGAGGAAGAGGCTGGCTTCTCATCCCGGAAAGTTCTCTGCCCCTGAGCAGCTTCTGCCCCCGCTCTCTGCCTCCACCCTCCATGGGTAATGGGGTGAATCCAGCAGCTGCTCTTAAGTCATTAACAGGAGCAGAGCTTGATAATATTTTCTGACTCAGAACAGACTAGTCAAACTCTTAATTTCTATTTGGAAATCCATCATCTGGGATCAAGCGTCACTACCGCTCTCCCATGTAATCCCCGGGCTCCTCCTGGGTCATCATAACAATTCTCCTGTCTCCAATGATAATGCAAAGAGCCGCATTGTGATTGGGGGGATTTCTCCTATTATTTGTGTTCTCATACCTAGGTAGTTAAGGTCTGAAGTCTGCCCTCAAACTCTATTACTACAGCAAAAAGCGTTTTTTTTCTTCAAGGAAAACTTTTTTTTAAGGGACATGGATCTCACTGGCTACAAAGATCAAAGAATTGCCGTCTACAAATAATGAGTAAATAGAAAAGAGAATAAAGGTTGATGCACTTCATAATTATTTAAAATTATCTTTTAAGCTGTTCTATGTATAGGAGAAAAATGCCCTCCTCCATTTCCACTGAGAAATTAAGAGGGAGTCATTATGTAACATTTACAAAGTTTTAGAGAACTTTTACACCCATTAGTTCAACCAATCTTCACAAACATCCCAGGATATGGTGAAAAGAGGCATTATAATTATGATGCTCATTAAAAAAAAAAAAGTATAGGTGAGTAAACTGAAGCCCAGGGAATGACCTTAGCTGCAGGAGTAACTGAGGTTGGCATTGAGAAGAACTCACAGTCTGTAGGAATTGTGAAACACTGAAATGCACTACTAAGAGATCTGAGTCAATCCAGCTTCTCACGGCAAAAGAAGGACTTCGGAAGAAGAAGGCCAAGGGACTTTACTTGTCCCATTGGATTAGAATTGCTCAAGTACCTGTGTCTCAAGTACTTTGTGCTTCTTCATATTGCTCAGAGCCTGTGTGCTCTCGGAACCAACCACAGGGCCTGGCATGTAATCAATAAATATTTGATAAAGGAAGAGGGAGAAAAGGAAAAGGATGGTAGTCAGGGTTGAGGGACATTGTGGAGGTGGATAAGCAGAGACTGAGAGGAAACTGGAGGAAGGAGACAAGAGCTAAGAGGGCACAGGGAAAGGCGCAGGAGCTAGGGTAAACAGAGCGGGAGAAATGGGCATGGTGGGGCACAGGAGCGAAAGAATTAGGGCTACCAGGACATCGGTGGAACCAGAATGGGGGCAGGGTCACAGAGAAGAAAGAAGGGTTTGGGGAAGTTTCTGTACAAGAGGCATTCCCTTATATCTCCACAGCTGGTGCTTCCTATCAGAGGAGGTACCTTCTCCAGGATCCTGTAAGTCAGATGCTAAGGATGTGATGGCTAAGAAGAACTGAGCACAGCTCAGACAAGCAAGAGACAGACAGTTTTTCAGTAAACATCCCGTAGCAAATCTCAAGGATAGAGGAGCCAGCTTTGGCAGCTGCCTGACTTTAAAGTCACTAGACAAGTCAGGCAGGTGGAAGGAATTTGGGGAGCACATAGAAGCTACTGTGCATAAATCATGATCTCATTATGCTGGGCATCTGGGCACCCATCTCAGCTCACAGCTGATTACAATGGGGGTATGACTGGGGCAAAAGTCACGATACCCTGGGATAGGAAGCAAATTTGAATCCTCTATGGGACAGCTGTCTTTAGTAATAAAGTCACTCAAGCTCTCTGGCCCTCACAGGAAAAGTAGATAAAATTGTACAGCTAGGACTTTTATAAGATCCAGACCCTACACACTTGACACTTGAATACAGTAGAAGCAACAGTTTCTTCACTGACCTTTCCTGCTCACCCATCATCATTAAACTCCTCTCCCCTGATTCCATCCCCAATAGCAGTCAGACTGTGTTGAAGCTCCTTGAAGAGCTGGAGAGACTTCATGTGTGGGAAATAGGTCCACCTGTGGAGAGAAACTTCAGGAAGGATCATTGAACTACGGGTACCCAAACTTAGTCTCTGGTTTCAGAGGAGAGGTTTATTTGTCTATACTCAGATTAGGATGACACTGCTTGAAGGCACTTCCTGAAGCCCCAGATCACCCCACTGGTAAGAAAGGACTCTGGCTCCTGCTGTTTGTTTCCATCCACAGACTTCTTAATGTATCCAGAGGTATCAGGGGGAGATAATTAATCTTGGAACTAGAGACTACTCCTGCCAAAGACCCCCTACCGTCACCAACCTCCCCATCCTACCCAGATATGGCTCCTTACAGCTGATCCTCACCTGCTGCAGAAATCAGGAGAACAGAAATGAAGATTTCAGCCATCACCATGGAAACCAGCAGTCTCTAAGGCTCCCTCTCACACACAGTCAATCAGCTCTTTCCCTCCCACCTCTAAGTCATATCAGCTCGTAAGATTTCTCTTTGTGGCCAGTACACTAATTTATCTGAAACAAAGAACAAAAACATAATAGCTGGTTTGGGGGGAAAGGCTGACCCCTGGCTTTCTAACCACTCACCTCCCAGATTATCACACCTCTTCTTCCCTCACACAGACTCCTCCTACCTGCTACCATCCAGTCTCATGTCCCCTCTGATCCCTTCTTCTTATTCTCATACAGTCATCCTCATCCAGAACTCCTGATCTGTTAGTCCCCAAATATGGATCTTTTAACTTCATAAGCCCCCAGTTCAGACCCATTCGCCCTCAGACTGCCATCCTCTGAGTGCCTTCACCCCAATCTAGATCCGTTCTTCATACCACCCCCACGCATATGCACTATTTTCACAGTCCCAGAGCCTCCCGTTCCCAGCCAGTTACCCTCCATTCTTAAAGTTCTACAATTCGGGATCCTCATCACATATCCTGCCCCCAGAATCTCAAGCACTCTTTAATAAAAAGGGGTCTTACAAAATTTCAATATTTCCCATTATCCATTCCTTTTTTTCTCTCTCAGTCTTAATTCAACCTCCAAATTAGATGTCTAAGCCCCTGGGCCCCTTGCGAGAAAAGGAAGAAAAGGGAAATCTCTCAATGCTCCTTTCTCCTAACTTGGTCCTGCCTCGGTCCAGTCCTGGTCCTCACTGGGGCCTGTGAGACTTCATCAGCCTTTCCAGATTACTCTGAGATTCTTGAGAGAGGCTCCAAAGACTGTTCTGAGCAAGGAGGAATTTTATTGGCATCTTTTACAGCTTTGTTTGTTCTTCAATTTTTCCAGCTCAGACTCTTTATCTGAGTCTCTACAGTCACAAAACCACCGCAAAGGGATGAGTTGAAACCAAACTACATGGAGCCACCTTAATGCTTGCCCCTCGTCTTGGTCCCATGATTGGGAAGGGGGACCTGGATCCCCATGACTACCACTCCACCCACCCCCAAGCACCCATCCCCAAGCATGATGTCCCATTGCTCCCCCCATCTGGGAAACTGGAAGCAGAAGATGACTCAAGGGGTCAGGGAGGATCAAGGCTTGTTTAGAGCTTTGAGATCTCTGGATGAAAAGTAAAAAAGGGTGGGGAGTGGTGAAAAAGTCAGGTGAAGCATCTGGGGCTCATGAGCAAATCACTGTCCACCCCACCCACCCACTTCCCAGACTGAGGCTCTAAGTCTTTTGTAAATGAGTGCAAGCAGGTTTGCATTGAAGCATGGGCACTTTAAGCTAGCCTGAACAGAACTGCCCAAGTATTTATTTCTTCTCTAGGGAGTTGAAAATTGAGAAGACAGACACTTTCATTTAGAATAAACTCCATCCATTTCAGTCAGATGAGCTAAAAATTTTCCATGAAAGCCCATTCTATTACTGTACTGGTCAAGATCCGGACTTCGGTGGAGAAGAGAAGACTTACAGGGGGATGAGCATAGGGTCTTTTATGTTTCCAGAGAGTTATTTAACCTCACCTCTCATGAATAAGACAAGTAAACATCTGGTAACAACACCAGACGACATTAACAGTGGCCCTGTAATGTACTCTCTTCTTCCCAAAGATACCTCCAACTTTCTAGTAATACCTCTATTTTTGTGAAAACAAGATAAAACTTTTTACTCAATTATCTTATCCATTTTCATAGCTTCAATTATTATTTCTATGTAAGTGAGTTCTGAATCTATTCCTTCAGACCTAACCATATTCTCCTTAGTCTTCTGCTTCAAATGTATGATGAATTTTCCTAGTGGGGACTCTACCAGCACCTTAAACCAACTTAATCTAAAATGTAATTCATTTTCCCTCCAAAACCATTCTCTTCTAACTTCCCTTTTTTCTGTTAGAGGTACCACTGTTCTGCTAATCACCAAAGCTGAGAACTCCCAGCTTCATCTTTGACCCTTCTTTCTTTTTCCCTTTTCTCCCATCTTACCCACCCTCCCCACCACTATCCTATCAAAGTTCATCATGGACCAGATTCTGTTCATCATGCTTCCACAATGTTGGAACCTCCAACCTTTCATGTCCATTCCCAAGCCATTGTCCTAATTTAGTCTTTTAGTCTCTCATCTAAAATTTTACACTAGCGTCCTAACTGATCTCCCGGCCTCTGTCTCTTTTCCAAGTTATCTTCTCACTGACTCAAGAATAATTTCATTTAAACAGTTTTTGCATGTCATTTCATCCCCTCCACTAGAGACTGCAGTTCTATGTCTTTTGAGATCCTCACATGAACTCTCTGTGCCAGATAAATAAATGGGTCAGTCAGTCAGTCATGCACTTATTCAACAAATATGCATTTAACGTCTAGCTACTATATCTTTGGCATGTTGAGAAAGTAAAAGATATAATGTAGGGATACTAAACAGAGCTTTATTTGTTGGCAATGGGAGCTCCTCTAATGAGGAGAAGGGGGGAAAGGGAGGGATGAGTCGATAAGAGCTGAAAACAGAGGATTTTGCTCAAGGAGAAGAAGTCTGTGATGCAAGCTCTGGGCAAACAGTGTATTTTCTGTATTTTCACCCCCTCCCCTCCACCTTTTTTCTCTCCCCACACCCCAGCCAGGTTATTGACCAGGACTCTGGTCAGAATCAGAACAACAGAAGAAGCTTCTTAAGAGCCTCTGGCTTCCATCTACATTCCCCACTCAACAACTATAATTTTCACTATGATCCTGACCTTTCCCCAGTGGTGGCTCACAGTTATCCTTAATTTCAAATCATTATTCCTCAACTTAATCTGCAAGAGTTTAAGCTTCATGCTGTAATTCCACAATGCTCACTCTCTGCCTTAAGCAAAGCAAACCTGTTTCTATTCCCTCTGCTTCCAAACCTTCACACAGACCTCTGTCTGGTACATCCTTTTCTCTTTTTCACCTAGATCTATCCTTTCCTTTCTTTCAAGCCCTACTCAGTATTTTCCTTCCCCAGGAAGTCTTCCCTAAGTAAGCCAAATTTCCAATTCCAAGCCCTCTTTTACACCATGTACTCCTAGTACTAATATAATTTACAATTTCATGTGTCTGTATCTGTCAGACTCTACCCTGATGCTCCTTCTCCCTCTCAATAATTTTTTGAGAGTTTTATGTTCAGAATCAGGCATAAAACGAGTCCAAGCTACAGAGTAATAAAAAATGGAGTGGGTAACCTAAGGAGGGAGGAAGTAGGCAGTGATGGGTAGAAAATCACAAAGGTGAGAATGTGGGATGTAGAATTGCTATAAGAGGCAGGAGGACAAAAGGGTACAATCAGTTTTCTTCATTGTTTATCTTCACATATTTCTGAACTAGGTCATACAGAAAGAAATTACACAGATGGACTTCCTGCATGTTAGAGTCTCATAATATAGTCACAATGATATAATAAAGGATAAATGAACCCAAAGAATCAAAAAGGAAAAATCAGAAGACTATAGGCTGAAATATTAATAATTATAGCCCTCAGAAACCAGAAGTAAGTGTAATTGAGAATAGAGAGCACGATGTGTGCAAAATGAGAGGGAGGACAGGTTTTGAAAAATTAGAGTCGGGGAGGGATATAGGGCTAGCCTGGGGCAGGGGATTCCAAGTCCAGTCATAGTGAGACCAGGGAAGTCACTATCTCTCCTCTAACCCAGGAAGGCATCCTTGAAATGAAGGAAATTTTGGAATGCTTTGAAGGTTGAGAAAGAGAAGACTTGCTAAAGAGCATATCCCCTTTGAGAGAAAGTAGAAAGCAAACAAGTAGAAGGAGATCATATCTGATCGACCTGAGCCAGGTAGAAAAAGTGTTCTGCAGCAATCTCAGTCCTCTAACCAGGCAGCACTATAACGGCAGAGCTCTCTGGAACAGAGCACTATTCCCAACAGAGCTGGCCTGTTTTGTATGAGTTCCACCCCCTCACCCCCCAGAACCCCTTGTACTCCCTACTAGAGTGCAAAACTTCAAATCCTGAAATAAATCTCCTCATCAATAGCCCTTACATCTGTCACATACTTGATACCTTTCAAAGCACTTTCATATATCTGTTCTCATTTGAGACCCCCACTCTCTACTGAATTTTTGTTCCGCTCTGCGCATAATACTTAAACCTTATATCACAAATAGACACGATGCTCCTAGTACCTATTTCACGGTGCCTGGCACATAGCTGGTGCTCTGTAAACACCAAAGAATAAAGTGTTGATTAATTAATCAAATGGTTTAATCTCAACAGAACGGGATAAAGTTTGATATCAGAAAGGACTTTCTACTGTGTGGATGGGGAGACGTTAAGAGCCAAAACCATTATTAGCAACAGAATTGTTTTATAAATTCTTAGGCCAACATGATGTCTAAAATGTCTTTTCCTCTAACCCTAGCTTCTAAGATAAAAAGGAAAATGATGCTTGTTATATTCCTATTATGCACCAGTAGTAGGGACTTATACATACATTATTTCACTTATGTAAGCGACATCCTGCAGAGATGGTAAATTTACACATTCATATTTAAGGTTTTTCGTTTGACTAGAGTATTACTTTATGATACAATTTAAACTCATTTCCATTCAAAGCTTCTCTCTTATAACCCTTACCTTATCCCTCTCTCTCCCTTATCCTAGCACACTTACATGCACCTCGTATATACTTTGTTTTCTTCTCCTCTGGGTTCCTTGCTCCCTTTTTCTACTCCAAAGGCAAACAACCCTCCCCAAACCAGTAAAAGGTAGATAGAAAAAAGGAAGGAGAGGATACTGGGCTAAGATGGAAGCCTTGAGTCCAGAGAGACTAACAAGGGCGGGAGGAGAGAGCCACCCGCCCTCCGTCAAGGTGGCTTTGCCTGCAGTTTTTATTATGCATCGATTTTCTTATCCATCTTCTTTAGAGCCTCTTAGATCTTCAGGCTGCGGCTGTTTCTCCAAATTGTCATTCATTCCAAGCTCTCTAGCTCCTTGCAGCAGCTAAGGGAGGGAGTCGCGGGCGGGGGGCGCGGGGGAAGGAGGCGGAGGGAGAAGGCAGCCAAGAGAGGTGAATGAGGGTTGCTAAGTAACCGTTGCCAAGGAACCAGTACCAAGGAGCATCCCAAGCTGCCTGCTTATTCTAACCTACCCACCTTCCACATCCTTCCCTCACTGAAGTTCTCTCAGGTCTATAAAGCAGCTTGATTCTGTCACCTTCACCAGCTGCAGAGCTATTTCTTCAGCTCTTCCGGTGGAGGGCTGCAGATTCCAGTGACAGAATCTCACATTCCTAGACTGAGGCTGGTCATCGTGGGCACCCATCTGTCTTTCAGATGGCACAATTAAAAATAAATTTCTAAAATGTTATAACTTAATTAACAAAAAGAAAGATCCTGTCTGCACAGGCAGGTTATTTGTAGTAGTCTGAGTTCAGAAGGTAGATATGGGGGCCAGGTAGAGAGTAGACTGTGTCCATCTCCCTAAGAGGATTTGAATCCCCTCAGGGAAGTTCCATTATTTCACAAGAAATTTTGTGAATTCCAAGAACAGAAGATATATCTTGGTCCTAAGTCAGGATCAATTCCAAACTAAAATGGTATTTTAATTGTTTAAAATTTGGATTATCTGCTAATTAGAATTATCTATGACTGCTCCCTCGATTAATGCAGAGATTCCAGAAAGCACTACATAATATTTTACAACAAATTTATCTTATTAATTCCATTCGACTCAAATAAATACTGAAGTTCACGTTAGTTCAGAGGTAGTAGGGGGAACATGTAGCAGGAAAAAAAAAATGGAGGTTGGCAGAGAGCGTCGCTGAGGAAAGCAAGTCTAGAATTCAACTCTGCCACAAATAATCCAGAAAGCAGATATATAGTCTTCTGCTAATAATCTCAGATAACTCCAGAGTCACCATCTCTCTGAGGCTAGTTTAGAGGAGGTTAGGTATATATTACCCTAGGTTCTCACAAGTATCTCATCCCTAAATTGATTGAGGGTATTCTTTTCACTAGACCCACAGTTTCTATTTTATGCCAGATATTATTCTCAGTACCACCCAAAGGGTTCCTGTTTTTGGTCAAAAGTGTCTCTCAGCCATCCTTTTCTCATTACTGAGAAAAACATATTACACAGTCTCCTTCAGAATATACCAGAGTTTTCCATTCTTGATAGTCAATGCATCTTATACTTTCCTGATGCTGCTTCAAATCAAACAGCAGCACCAAGGATAAGACATCTTTTCACCTAAAGCTCTCCAAAAGATAGTTGTACAATATAGCACAGTGGTGGATAAAAGCAAAGTTGTAGAGTAAGAAAGACATAATTCCTTGAGCAAGAAACGTCACTTCTCTAAGCTTCATTTTCTCATCTGTAAAATGAGAATATCACCTATTCCACGGAATTCTAATAGAATTGAAGTATGTACAGTGTCTTAACATAAGTGCTCGATAAATGGTTGCTGCCATTATCATCATCATTATTATCCCTGGTCTACTCAGAATTAAGCAAGTGAACAAACCAAAACAGGGACCCACCCACAAAAAAAAACAAAACCTGTTTTTGCAGCCTCTCATCTTCCAAATGTGAGCTAATTATCAATGAAGTGAAGCCAGGAGGCTTAGGTTGTTGTTCTAAGAAATAACATGGACCAAAGAAGGTGAACTCCACTGAAGCTGGTATAAAGCTAGAGTCCAGGCCATAACCTTGGTCTATACTATCTTCTTGAGGATCACCAATTATACTATAAGCTCATGAAACAAAGTCTGAGTTAAGAAATTGAAAAGAAAGAATGGGTAAAGTAATATTGTTCTGTAGGACCAAGGAGTCCCCTTTGCAATGACCCCTTCACCCAAACACTTTTTGTTTAAATCTCTGTCACCTGTACCTCAACCACATCTATTAGGAAGGATGGGGTCAAGAGGAAACTGCCCCTTAGACCACCCATATTAGTGATGTCTGAGCACATGCCTCTTGCTGTACATAAAGCCTACTCCCTCACAGATGCTGCCCCTCAAATTTATTTTACCATCTCTTCAAAGTTGGAATTATAGAGGAAGAAGGTTGAGAGGGAAAAAAAAAGAAATGGAAATGAGAAAGAAAGGAAGCAATAAGAACTGACCAGGCAGTGGGAAAGGAATTAAGAGGACAGGAAATAAAGAGGGAAGAGGTTGCAGGGGGCGAAGCAAAAGACTGAAGAACCAAGAGTAGAGTAAATGAAATATATAGAACATTCTTCCCAATCCACTAAGTGGTATAGAAAGAAATAGACCTGGAGAGGGGGGAAAACAGGAAGAGGAGAGAGGAATAGAGAGATAGGCGGACAATTTTCTTTCTGAAAAGGAAATGAGTTTAGACCTAAGGAAGAAATTCTCGATATGCATGGTGCTTTGTTGTTGCAGTCTTTTCTGGAAGAGACTTGTTCTTCAAGTTGTTTCCCTGACTGAGATGGTCATAGGAGTATCTGCTCAAAAAAGATTTGATAAGATAAACTCACATGGAGTGGAATGGAGGATTAGGGAAGTTATTAGCAATCTGTTTTTTTTTTCTTTTTTTTGAAAGTGGTTGAAAAAGGATAAAGTATGAAAGTAAAACACTTAATGGAGACCATGATTTTGACCGAAGTCTCCCCTTGTCCCTCATCCCTAATCCAATGAACACAGAGGGGATCATTGGATCCTCTTTCTTTCTTGATCTCTCATCCTGTCTTCTTCCCTCTACCGTCTTTTGAACAAAGCTCTTGGGGAAATCTGCCCATATTCATCTACATTAATGTCAGTCCTGGCACCCAGAATCTGCCCTGGCCTGCCCCGAGCTGCATGCCCTACCCTGTCTGCCTAAGAAGGGAACCAATACTGCTGCTGCCCACTGAGGAACAGACTCCAGAAAGGACTTTTAGCTAAGAACTAGAATATTAGTACATCTCAGAGATTATTAACCCTATCCCCTGTATACATCTGGGCTCCCCGAGTTCAGAAACCAGCTTAATCATTCCTCTACCTCCTTGTAGTTCTCGTCTCACTCTTCCTTTTCCTTTTCCAAGCAGTTATTGCTGTTCTACCTCATTTACCCTGCACCCATAGCATAAAGTCCCTTACCAGCTCTAAAACCAATTATAGCTTATCTCAGGTTCTGGCCCCATTGCGGATGGAAGAAGATATGTGACTATTCCTGCTTACTGCATCAGGCACAGCAAGTGGCCCAGCTTGGATAAAAACTTGGTTGTTTGACTTCAAGGATTGTGTAGGTACACCTGCTCTATCTCTGATGATCAGAAGTCTGTCTTGTATATGCCTTAGCAGCTAAAAGGAATTATAGTTCTCCCTCTTCCAACAAGTATCTCTTCAAAACAAACCAATATGAGTTATCTAGGTACATTTCTGGACTATGCAGAAAAGAGGTAGTGTTCATCTTGAAGTAGGGGACTTTATCCTTGTGCAGGATACAAGTTGCAGAGAAGCTGGTCCCAATGGGGTAGGAGAAGGCTTAAGACAAGTGAAGGCTACAACTTCAATTTGAAAAACTTATATTAACCTAAATAAGACCTCAACAGTCTGAGGTGTCCCTCAGCATGCCCAAGGAATTCAAACCTTCTGTGAGAAGGGAAACCATTAGTCTTGAGCTGGCAATCGAAATGTGTTACTCCAACAAGAAGCAGGAGTTGGGAAAGGGTTGGTGGGTGTAAAATCTCCAGGTAGCAGTCTTAAATTCTTCTTACCCACTCCCAAGCCTTTCTTTATGTGATCAGTTTTCTACAAGAGACAGAAACTAATGCTACCAACTTGTCCCAGAAGTAGGAGGGCAGGAAGGTGGTCAAAGGAAGACCCTGATAATGAAAGAACTACCTGAAGCTTCTGGGATATTGGCAGATTGCATGCTCCTCACAGCCTGGATTGTCTTTAGCCTTGGAGCAGGGATCCAGGAATGACCAAGGAGGTCTCTAAAGTTATTCAGGGGACATCTTCCCCCTCCCCAAAGGCCCAAAGGCCCTAACCAGCTTTCCCAAGAAATAGAGAGCCCAGAACCCACTGAGACTGAGGTAGAAGGCAAAAGGGAGTCTCTGTGACAGCAATTTGCCTCTCTCTGTCTACTTTGTCTCCATTTCTTCCCCAGCTTCTTACATCCTGGGGCATTATTTCAGAGGCCTCTACCTTGATCTGTCTCCAAGTCTCTAGCAAGATCAAAGCTCTTAACACCTGTTTTGTTGCTAACTTTTAGGCAACAGAAGAGGGGGCAGGGACCATCCTGAGGCAAGGGGAGGGCCCGACTTCCCCTCTTCCCCTCTTCCCAAGACAGAAGGGAGGCTGGGAGGTGGAACCAAGGGAAGAACCAAACCTAAGGTTGGGTTGACAAAAACGCCCCCTGGTGGGAAGGCTGTTATTCTTATTCTGTTACTGATTTTATTATTTTTTTTGTTTGGGTAGAAATTGAATTAACTCATAATTATAGTAAGATAAATATATTACAGTGACCAGAAAGAACTTTCCTAACCTCTCTATCTAAAGAATGCTCCCGTTGTTCTTTATCATGAGACCCTGTTTATCTCCTTCAGGCATTTATCACAATCTGTAATTACTTGAGCACTCGTTTCTCATTTATTGTCTATTTCCTACTAGCAAAAGCTCTATATTTGAATAAAAGAAAGCATAAATGATGAATAAATAAATTGTTTAGGAATAAATCTACTGGTGGGATAAAAATTTTCTAATAATATGATCAATATCTGAAAGTATCATGTCCATGCTTTCATTAACAATAATATCCTTAATCAATATATATACACATATATGTATATATGTATATATATAAATGTATATAATGCCCTTACTTCTACGTCTCTACCCAATACCTGTATCCCTATAGCTATATACCACTTATTGAAGTTATTTAACAATTATTTAGCTGCGTTAAGCGCTGTGGAGAGAATATAAAAATATACAGGGCACAATCTCTTTACTACAGAAGCTTACAGTTGACTAAGAGACAAAGGGAAGATATACAATAACTACAGCTGAAGACAGTGCACAATAAGACAGCGTATGATAAGACTGACACAGTCAAAGGAATATAGGAGTTTAAAGGAAATAAATTGCTTCTGGCTGAGGTTATCCTGGAAAGCTCAGGCAGGAGGCAATATCTAAGTTAGACTATGATGATTGTGTAGAACTTCAGTAGTCAGAAACTGGGAAGAGGGAATTTCAAGGAAAAGACATAGCTACTGGGAGGATTTCTTGACTTGGAGCATCATTTGATATTGAAATTCTGTTCATCATTAAAGAATAAAATGCAAGGACCAATGAAAGTCAAGATAAAACTGCAGAAGCTTGAGGATTTGAATAAGGAAGACAGAGACCAGAACCTGAGTCCCAGCTCAGATTCTACTTACCTCCACTTCTCTCGTATCTGGTCTTACTTAAGGAATATAAGGTTCAAATAGGGCAGAGTACTCATTATGCCTCTATCTATGTCTCTCGTCTCCTCTCCACCCCCCACCCCCCACTGAATTCTTTGTTAACGACGAAACGATTTCTTAATCTCATTACTGAGAAGATCACAAAGCACAGAAAAGCATATGCTACACAAATTAATTCACATAATTTGCATACCTGGAGAAAGGGAGAAACCCCTCCTCCCCCCTTCTCCATTGTCAATTTTCCCTGATCTTTTGACACCATATGTCAATAAATATCTATATTTCCTCCTTCCCTGGACAAGAGATGCTGTTAAATGTCAAATGTAAAGTATAGTTTGTCATAAAAATCCCTCATAAAAAAAAAAAAGAACTCCCAACTATTGGCACTGGAAAAGGAGGAGAGGAGTTCCTATACTGTATTCGCCTCTTAATAATGTTCAGGTCCTCCCACCTCCTGCTTCCAGGAGCACCTCAGACAACTTTTTCTTAACGTTTTCTGAAGAAGTAAACAGAAACATTCAACTCCTCTTACCACCCTTGAAAGTTCATTCTGGTTTTTTATGAAATCAGTTTCATAAATGACCAATTTCTCACAATCTCTACTGTAGATTTCTTAATCCATATAATCTTTAATTCTCTTCTTTCTGGAATGGCTAAAGTATAGAGTCCCATTTAGAAGCAAAAGAGTAGTGACATGGCCTCTCTTGGCACTTTTTTTCAGGGGGATCTAGGAAAGTGGAGGCAGTTACGTGGGTGATGTACATACAAGGGCGACTGTGTATTAAGCTAGAAAGTAAAAGACAGGAGAGGTTTGCCTTGTGGTTGCTCTTTCTCTTTCTCTGCAAACCTCTGCTGATTATAGCAGATTTATAGGGGCCCCAAAGCAGCCTAGCATCTTAGCCATAAACTTCCCAGAAAGAAAACTCATTGAGTTTCCCTTGAGAGGTGGTGAAAAATAAATATCGGAGTTTGGTACAAACACATCAACCAGGGCCAGGGGTGGAAGGCAGCCAGTTCCCTATAGCTGGTTTAACTCCTTCTGATTCTGTGTATACACACACACACACACACACACACACACACACGCACGCACGCATGCACAAAACCATACCCCATAAGTCTAACAAATATACTCATATTTATAGACCTACTGAGATAAATGTGCCCCACTCTTAGGTTCATTTTTCTGGTCAAATGCAAACACATAGGTCCATATATAATATACATACACACATGACTTTCAATGAGTTGTTTTATAAATATATACTCAGCCTCTCCCCCTTCCCAAGCTCCTGACTATAGGGTGGGGCACAGTGAAGGTGAATGAGGGAATGTCTGAGTATAAGCTAGCATGTGTCACTAAGTATGTCTCTGACTACATTCCAAAAAACAAATAGAATTTTTTTTTCATAGTTCACTATTTGCAATTACCCACTGTTACTTCTAAATACACCATTATGTTTCAATGATCATCCATCCCTTACTGAGCCACTACTCTGTGCAGAGTATAGCTCAGGGGTTAGTGGCAGATGCTTTACTTAAACTTGGTATAAACTCTAGCTTCACTACTTACTTTGCACGAATTACTTAACTTCTCTGAGCCTTAGTTTCATCTTCTGTAGAATGAGGATAACAATACTCACTTCGTAGAACTGTTGTATTAGATTAGATGGTTACATAAAGGGCTTAACACAAAGGATAGGACATACTACTCAACAAATGGTAGCTATTATTATCATCATTTTTTTAGGCATTGGAGGTATAAAGAAGTAATAAGTAAAACAGGTGTTCTTTTCCCTTAGGAGTTTTTAAAATCTTGTTGATGGGACAAGATAAATACATGGAGAGCGAAAAGACATTAAAGCCTAAAACTCATAGTTGAGCCCTAAAATGCAACTTATTCTCCTAAATCCAAGCCTTGTTTTGAAATTTTTACCAATGATTTTAATGCTCTAATAAAATTGTTTTTTTCTTCTATCATTCATCGTCCCCATACCTTACTAGCCTTACATATACCACACATTCACCACAGCCTTTCATTTAAGGAGATAACGGGAAAATCCTTGGGATAGAAGATATTTTGAGAGTTCATTTTGTACATTTCAAGGCACAAGCTTCAAGGCACAAGCCCTTCTCAGGCATTTCAAACTAAACTCATATACCCATGTGCATGGCCAGAGAGTCTTCATCCTCTCATCTCCCTCATCTTTCTAATCTTCTAAACATCCTTATGTTTAATCTCAATCTGTTTTCCTTCAATATTGACCTCTCCTAGTCACTCATTCTTATCAGGAATGAAGTACACAAACTCTCAAAAGCTTAAGAAAAGATCTCATATGCCCACCCAGTAAATTTTTTCATTGCCAATCACCCCAGATATCTGGAATTCTCTGTCTCCTATATTTTGTCATTAGCCCATTAAAAATCATTAAAAGATACTTTTAAAAGCATTAATTTGGTCTCTGCCATGGCATAATCCCTTATCCAGTCATCTGGTCTCTTCTTAAAGACTTTGAAAGACGAAAATATCCTAATTTCCATTACAGATGGTTAAGAACTCCTATCTCAATCCCCCCAGCCCCTACAGCTTCCTCAATTAGTATCATCAAATTGTCACTCATTTGATCAAGGGATAAGACAACCCTGCGGCTGGCACATGACTAATATGACCTCCCCAGTCCCTTTCAGTCCATCCATATGAAGTAGGGGAAGCAAACTTGGCAGAGTCCCAAGCCACCCAATGCTTGATCCAAGGGAGCCCTCGAGGACCAGGCTGACTCCAGCGTGGGTGTGATAGGTATTTTCTCAAAGTGGGCAGAGACCTGTCACAGTGACTGGTATGGGAGGCCTATGAGAGGTGAGCTGGGGTCCACACTTCTCCCTCTTCCCCAAATTCAATTTCCCCAGCCTAGGCCCCTCCTCTATGCTCCCAGTTCCAAAGTTCTCAGATCCTTCTATAGTGCTAATCTGAGGCCAGACACCTATTGCCTATCATCTCAGACTAGTATTTCTCAAATATGAAAGAGCATACAGATCATATAGAAGCTTGTTAAAAATGTAGATTTTGATTCGATAGGTCTGGGTTGCAACCTAAGATTCTGCATTTCTAACAAGCTCCCAAGTGACACCCATGCTACTGGTCCATGGACCATGTTTTGCAGAGCAAGGATCTACATGACTATAGCAGTTTCTACAAGAATCTCCCATGAAGAGTCCACATAGCCAACTCCATCTGTCTATCTCTCCTCCAGATGGCAATGAAAATCATCCCATGCCTTTCTGATTCAGAAATTTCCCTCTATGGCACAATACACAATACAAACCCGGCTCCACTTTAAATGTGAAAAAAAACACATCCCTCACAAGAGTTTCATTCTTTCATGACTCTAAAGGTCCACATTATTATCCCATTTCTTTTCCAACTTGCCTATCCCCCTCTTAATTTCCCAAATTACTCCATAGGTATCCTCCTTCAGGAAGTGCCTCTTGACCAACATCTCTTTCTTGGTTCCTACTCATACCTTCCCCTTCCAAAGTAATGATGTCTCAATCCCTAGGAACTAGTTACTAGTTCCTCCTATTTCAGTCCCAGTCTTTCTCCCCAAAGAATTTTAGATGCTCTCACAATATTTTTGCACCAGTCTCTCAAAAAAGCATCTAAAGGAGCTGGCAAATATATGGGTAATTCTGCCTCTAGCAGGCTTCCCTGGTGTCACCGACTCCTTGTTGGGAATATCAGAAATCCTGTAAGTAAGAGAATAGCTTCCCCGTCCCTCCCTCCCAGAGCAGGCCCCAGACATAGGTACAGTAGAAAAACACTGGTCCTTTTATGCCAAAGTGTAAAACACTGACTGATTCAAGAAAGATGCCTGTTGTGCCCACGCTGGAGCCAGACTAGTCTTCAGTGATTCCCTGGAGTCGGGTAGAGTGGGTTGGACCTTCTATCAATTTGGCTGCTTCCTGCTCCTCCCCAAATTCCATGGGAATAGATAGCGAGGGACCCAGGGAGGTCATTTCAGGCATTCTCCTGCCCCAGGATTGTATTATCCCTTGTTACTCTTTGAATAAACAACACTATTCTCACTGTTGAATTTAAAGGAAGGAGAAAACTTAGTCCCTGAACAAGATTCCACTATGATGGAATAGATAGGATTGTCACCAGGACTCAGGCATAGCCCAACAAAAGCAAAATTAGAAGCAACTGGGTACAGTTCTAGATGCTGGCAAGATGGGGTAAAATCCTGTTTGTCAAAGGAGTTCTCCTAGAAGATAGTTTTAAAGTCGTAAGACAGAGCTAGCTTGAAAGGAAGGAGAATCTTCTGTATCAAAGAAATGTATAAGGTTCAAGTCAATGAAAGAGGTATTCATTAAATGTTCATTATGTGCCTGGCACCAAGCTGGATGCTGTGGGGGAGTGAACAAGGTACACTCATTACCTATAATCTACAATCTAGGGAACAATATTAAGAAAATAAAGACACACAGATAACTACGGTATTTTATTTTTTAATTCAGCTTTATTGAAGTATAATTGACATATAAAATTATAAGATATCTAAAGTGTGCATTGTGGTGATTTGATACACATATACATTGTGAAAGGATTAACTGTGGTATTTTAATCTAGATGTTTTGTTAAATGAAGTGTTAGTGTTTTCCCTCATTTCATCTTTGCATGTGAAGGAGATTCAGCTGGAGCTTTGGTTTTCAAAGTGTGTGGTCCCTGGACCAGCATCACCTGAGAGCTTGCTAGAAATACAAATTCTGGGCCCAATAAGGTGGGTCCCAGCGGTTGTTTCCACAAGCTCTCCAGGTGATACTGATACAGTCTGAGAACTACTGAGCAGATTAATTCTTCCAGCCTCTTTCCACCACCCTTTTTCTCTCTGTGACTTCTTTGATTAGTGAGTTGAAGGGACAGCTCAGCACCTTCCAATTTCTTGTTGGGTTTTTTTTTTTTTTTTCCAGAGCCAGCCTGCCCACGGGACACATGCATTCCAACATTCTGATACCTGAGAATATCTAAAAACAAGCTCCATCCTGCGGTGGGAGGCAAGAAGGTGTTCGGCACTACCTGTAAGGAGAAGTAATTTAGTGATACAGTACTAGCAATGGGATTAGGCTGCAGATCTAAAGCTGATGGTTTTATCATCTGTCTGTCTCTATGTCTTGATTATCAAATGATTCCAAACATAGAAAGGGAAAAAAGAGAGTGTTATTATTTTACCCCTAAAACTCCAACAATGGGTAAAAGTGAAAAGTGGACAGGATACGGGTTCAGATTGCTTACAGTAGAGAGTTGTAGTTGACAGAATAAGAGGACAGAAGAACCAGAAGAAATCCTAGAGGTTTTTTGTTTTTGTTTTGTTTTGTTTTAACTAAATGGAACTTTAGAAACGATCAGTTCTCACCTCACATGTCACACATAAAAAAAGCAAAGCATTGAAGGAACTGAGCAGCTTGCTCAAGGTCACATTGCCAGTTAGGGGTGGGAACAAGACTAGAATTCAGGACACTTGGCCCTCAGGTGTGCGCTTTCTGAGCAGGTGAACGAACCAAAGCAGACAATAGTAGAGAAATTGGAAAGTCCAAAAATACAGATATTACCAATAGAAGAACCAACCCGAGGGATTTTCAGCATGGGTAGTAGGTTCAAAGCCAGATTGCTTTGTGCTCATGGGAAAGCTGTGGCTCCAATCCACCTGTGCATGTCATCCCTTCACACAGCCAAGGCTCAAGCTAACACAGCGTGCTCAGAGTGCTCTGAGCACTGCCTTGTTTTTCTGTGCTTTTCCTACTATTATTCTCTCTGCCTAGCATCTCTCTCCGCCCCCCACCATGTGTAATGAAACCCAATCTGTCTTTGAGGAGAGCCAACTCAAATGCCATTCCTCTACAAAGTCTTCTCTGATTTCAGTAATCAATCCTCGCAACTGCGCCAGCCAAAAATTATCCTCCATTCTGAATTCCCAAAACATTTTATTTGTATATTACCTATGGTACTTATCACTTTCTACCTCATGTTACAGCTATGCTTTACCCCTTGTATTAGAATATAAGCTCCTTAAGGGCAGAGGCCATTTCATCTTATATGCGCTATCCCTCCATGATGCCTAAGATGTGGTGCATAATACTTACTGAGCCCATTATTCAATCAACTAACCAAAGCTCAGAAGTTACATGTCACCTGTTGCAGCCCAAATACCAAAGAAATTGACACCAGAGGACATGATAGAAAAATCAACCCTGCTTTCTCCCCCAAGAAAAAGCACCAAATACCTTCCAACATTCTGCTTTTTTACGCACCACATGACATAATCCCATTTGGGTTCGTCTAACTCATGTAGCTTCATGTACTAATTAAGCCGTAAGACACAACAGGGCATGAATTTATTGTGCAATAATTCACACGCGGGATGTTTGCGCAGTGCTTGGGCGTGAGTTATGACACATTAATTCACGGCCTAGAGGGCCTCATTGCAATTACAGAACCATTTTTTAAATATCATCTGGGTTTAAAATACAAGTATTGGTCCCCCCAGTCTTAAAACCCTTAGTCCCAAAATGCAGCTAGCCAAGGTCAGATGCCACTTTGATCCCCTTTCTTCTCATTCTGCATTTACCTATTTAACTGTACTGATGGCAGAGAATGCACAGTCCAACCCTTGACTTTACTCACCTAGGACCACAGGGGTGCTGTGAAAAGAGAGACGGGGCAGGGACTTCATAACTACCTGCAAGAACCAGGCAAACTGGCTGTTGGATAAGGAAACACGGGAGAAATGGATGCAGCAGCCAACCGAGGGTCCATTACTAAGAAGGGAGAAGAGCCAGAAAGAACTTTTTATGAATTCTAACATTCAGTAAACCTCACCCAAAGCGACAAGGCAAAATTCACTACAATTTTTATGTCCAGAGTTAGGAGTGTATGATGATGGGTAGAGAGAGAAGGAATAAGTCACCTGGCTCAGTAGATCACAACCAGAAACAATTCCTTCTGTCTCCTGTCTCCCCAGGGTTCTGAGAGAGAAGGTGAGCTCATTTCTTTAGACGACTCTCCTCTTTGGCCACACCGTGCTTTATAAACACCCTGCGCCACCTGTGATGTCAGACGCCAGCCACTTGGAGAATCTGCCCTGCTCTGTGAGCTTGTATTAAAACACTCACTTATAACTCCCTATTAATTTTTCACGAGAAGTTATTTTTAACTCGCTCAAACCATTGTCTGAATATGCCAAATATATTTTCTTAATGAACGAGCCCGGCGTGTGGTTCCTCCTTCTTCCTACTCCCCTGCTGCTATTCAAATGGTCCCCTCCTCACTGCGAGCAGACTTCTGATGAACAATTCACAGCAATGCCCCGGAAATGAGTAGTGGAGAACAGAGAAAACAAAGTCATGCAGCCCACACTCTCTCCCCTACTCAGGCTTTGGTTTTGAGAGAATTTCAGGAAGTGTTGTCAGAGGTTTTTAAAGATAGAAAGATCAAATCATCTTCTCTATAGATTATCATCGATAGATTATCTTCTCTATAGATTATCAAAAGGAACCCTTGGGTTATGGGGTCAGGCCTTCCCTTGACAAATCCATCTAGACTCCCTTATTTGCCACTCACCACTTCCAATGTTATGATTTACTCACATGAAAGATAAGGAGAGTCAATTCTTAACTAACGGAATCTTTCTACACTATAAATATGATTGAGTTGTCCCCTTCCCCCAACAGCCTTAAAACCCCCACTGCCCTAGGGATAAAACCTAAACTTCTTAGACCTGGGCATCTGTTCCTCATAATCTGACCTACGCTTATTCTTCCAGCCTCATCTCCTTCCCAGTTCATGCACCGACCACATAATTCTGGACTCATTCTGTTCTCTTGCCTCTAATGCCCTCTTGGCTCCCTTCACTTAGCTAACTCGTACTTATCTTTCAATTCCCAGCTCAGACATTGCTTCCTCAGGAAGCTGCCCTTCCTACGTACTCACATAACACCTATCTCACCCCATTTGCTACTCATTATAATGTATCAAAATTCCAGTTCAGCTGTCTCCTCCTCTAGACCGACTTAGGTGCTCAATAAATATTTGTTGAACAAATGTACAGAGAAGAAAAACCTGGAAAAGCACATAATCCAGAATTCCTATCTACTCAACTTTGAGATACCTACTTTGTAGCCAAGCAATCTTTATAAATCTGACTCAGGCAAATATATAAATGGTATTACATTCCTTGTAAAAGGCAATCAAAATGAAAAGTGTGAAGGGAAGAGCAACTGTGATAAAACCTTGACCACAGGTAATTCATGGTATGTATAAGCCACACGTGGGTGATAAAAAATTGTTTGCCTTTGAGGATACTTGTTTTAGAACTATAAGGCTGCCTTGAATTATAGCCAACCAAACCACCCATGACCAGTTACAGAATCTCTACTTTTTTGCGAGTATCACGCTCAGTCCCTATAATCTAGGTAGGACATCCCCTAAATCATAGGTTCTTACTTCAGGGGACAGAGAGAGGCATAATCAAGACACCTGGGGAACATTTTCAAGCGTCATAGCCTCACTCATTGGAGATTCTTTTCCAACTTGTCCCTTCCTTCCCATGATTGCTCTAAACCACCGACAAGGAATTGTTCTAAATTTAAAAAAGAAGAGAGTCTAAAAGCTTCCTTCATAGGAAGACAGCACAATTTAGTAGTTAAGAGTAAAAGTTCTGCAAGTAGATTGCTTAAGTTCAAATCTCAGCTCAACCTGATAGCCAGGTGACTCTGGACAAATTATTGAACATGTGCTTTAGTTTCCACAACTGTCAGATGGGAGTAAAATTTCAATACCTAGGGTTGTTGTGAAGATTAAGTGAAATAATGCTTATAAAGTACTTAACTCAGTGACTAGCGAACAATATACACTCAATATAATCTACCTAATATTTAATATTAAAATCTGATTCAAAGTCCCAAAACTTTGAAAATCAATTAGTCTTCATAAATGTCTGGCCACAAAATCATCCACTAAAACCTGAGCCTGTTAGCTAGTTCTCATGAGAAAATGCAAACAGTTTTATTCCACATAATTTGCCTCGATGCTCTAAGGACTCTAATTAGACATCCTCATGCTTGTGCTAAACACTTTGGGTTCCTAGGCCTATTGAGTTAAACCTGGCACTGAAAAATGCAAGGCTCAAATATAATAATAACAATAAATAATAATTGCAGCTGATATTCATTGAACATGTACTATGTACACTATGTTAAGTATTTTACCAGTACTTCCTCATAATAATCCTAAGAGACAGCCTTATTATTGTCTCCATTTTACATATCAGGACACTAAGGCTTACATGAGTTAAGAAACTTGTGCAAAAAAACAGAAATAGTAAATGATGGCACCAGGAGCTGAACCAAACTCATGCCAAAACTCAAGGTGAACTACTATGACATACTGCCCTCCATCCCCATGGCTATGTTGGGACTATACACAGCTTTCATTCAACACCCAAATTCCTAAAATGGTCAGAGATTGAGAGGGAGGCCACAGGTTTCCTTTAGTGGTTAATTGAGCCTCAAGATTATATCTTCTGTCCAATTGATCCTGAAGGGAGGAAACGATTAGAAAAGGAGATAGCACAAATATTAATGATAATAATAACGCCTTTGCCTATAGATACCTGATTTTATTTCTGGAATAGGCAGTACTGGGTACTATAGCAGTTAAGAGCAAAGAACATTATGTCAAAAATTCTGGATCTGAGCCCTGGCTCTCCCACTTGACTGTATAAACACGAGTAATTTGCTTACTCTCTCTAAGCTTCACTTTTCTTATCGATAAAATGAGAATAATAATACTTACCTTACTGGATCAATATGAGAATTAAATGAGAAGATACAGACTATCGCATGCTGTTGGTGGGAGTGTAAATGGGGCCACCATCCTGAAGCACTATCTTAGTGGAATTAAGTGTTCACACACCTCCAACCCAGCAATCCCACTGCTAGGTATATACCCCAAGGAAACTCTCCCGAGTCTATAGGAGGCCCCTGTGAGTTCATTCATCACAGTTCTGTTCGTGGTAGTAAGAAAGTTGGAGGCTACCCAAGCATCTATTACTAGAGGAATATGTAAGTAAAATGTGCTACATGTGCACAACGGTCAGAAATGATGAAGTAGATTTACGTATAGGAGCATGGGTAGATCTCAGAAACGATGTTAATCGGGAAAAGTAAACGCAGGATGAGGTGTACAGCACACTGCCATTTATTTATGTACATTTAAAAAAAAACAGCCCCAAAACACTGTTTATTTTTCAAGGATACACATAGATCTGTTTAAATGTCATGTTATTCCTCTGCTCAAAACCATCCAGTGGTTTCTTTTTTTATTCAGAGCATAAATAAGCCAAAGTCAGTATTTCAATGGCCTGCAGAGTCCAACCTACAGCATTTGCCAGTGACACAGCTACCTTCTATTTCTCCCTCTTCTCACTCGTTTTTCTCTAGCCACTGGCCACCTAACCATTCTGGCATCTAACATACCAGGCAAGATCCTACCTCAGGGCCTTTGTACTTGCTGTCCCCATGCCTGGATACTCCTACCTCAGATATCTGTACAGTTGCTCCCTTACCCATATTTGGTGAAACAGCACCTTTTTAGCAAGTCCTTCCTCTGTCATCCTGTGTAAAACTACAAACCACCCACAACACACCTTACCCCCTGCCCTTTTTTTTCAATAGCACTTATCGCTACTTAAGGTACTATATGTTTTATTTATTTATTTGTTCTTGATTTGTCTCCACTAGAACGTAAGCTCCACAAGGGCAGGAATTTTTTTTATCCTTTTGTTTCTGACTATGTTCCCAGCACCTACAACTGTACCTGACACATAGTTGGCACTGAATACTTGTCGAATTGATAAATATACCTAAATGAACATATAGAACATGGATTGGAAGAGCATTTATTAAATATACAAAAGCAGGTGCCTCCAGAAAGGCGGAGATATGAGAATAGAAGTGAGAAATGAAAGGGAAAAATAAAATAAGTTGAAAAGGGGCCATGCACAAAGTTAACATGCCATGAGGTGAGGAAGGTGACTTAATTCTGTGTGTTTGAGGTTCAACAAAGGAATTGCATGAGATGACGTTGTGAGAGTACCTGGTACAGAACCTGAAAAATGGCAGGCACTCAATAGATTTAAATTGAAGAGGAAGTGGAATCCAATAATTGTCAGGATATAGAGTGTAAAAAGAAGGTGTACCAGCTAGAATTAGAGGAAGAACTAAGGAAGACAGAGCAGCCCTCCTACTAGTTCCCTCAGAGCCCATTTCCCTTTTCCCGGTTCCTCCTTCTCCTTCGTCTTCTTCAGCTGTCTTTGGAGGCTCATGTAGTTGGTGCTCAGTATGCTTCTACCCCGTTTTCTGTCTGGGGAACGGTCCTCAGCCACCTACCTTTCAACAAAGAGTAGAACAGTGGTTCTTAACATTTTCTGAATCACAGATCTCTTTGAGGTCACTCACCTCAAAAATAAAAAATGTCATACACTCCTCTGAAGTCCATCCGTGGACCCTGAGCATCAATCCCAGATGAGGACAGTCAGAAGAGCAGGGTGGGAGATGAGTAATGCCTTTGATAATTTGTTTCTCTCAATTTAGTTACACAGGGTGGTCCTTAGGCCCTTCCCACTTTTACTAAAGATGAGTGAAAGTAGACCTATAGACAAAGTATGAAGACACCAGGGAAGCAACCTAAAGAACAAAACATAGGGGATTTAAATAATCATATTTTATGACTCAAACAAAAGCAGGCAGAACAAACAAATAAACAACCAACCTACAGAAGAAAAAGCAAACACATGACTGGGAATCCTGAGAAAGCCTACCTGCAAACCAGCCTATAATAATGAAAGGAAACATCGTCCTTAAACGCAATGTGCAGAAACACACTTTCCCTGTGCAATAATCTTCAATTATTCCAATAGTTTATAATCAGTCCAGATTCTACCTCCCCCTACCCTCAGGCCCATCAACTCATTCCTAACTCAGCTCCTCACACCCTGGTTTTCCCTCCATGCGATGAGCCTTTAGCCTGTGTAAGTTACTTGCTCTGCCAGGATGGCTTCCTCACTCCTTGCTGTCCAGTCTTTACCTTCTAGCTCTTCTCAATCCTTTTCTACAACCTCTCCCCCGACATCTAGGAAGCCTTTTACAAACCATCCTGAACTGATTCTCTCATCTTCCACTGTCCTCCCCACCCCAACAGCACATACAGCTCTAATTTTCCCTTTCTGTCTGGTGGTGTCCTGGGTGTGTTCCTGAAATTCCTTTATAGTCTAAAAGCTTCTAGAGGGCAGGGCCAGGATCCATGTACCTCCTCCTTCTGAATTCCACATACCCACCCCCAACCCTTACTACACAGAACAAGGATCAGCTCATCATTGTACCAAGCAACCAAAACAGGCATTTAGGACAGAGAAAATGAATATACAGATGTATTGATTGACTGTTGTATCTTAAGATTCCTAGAAGTAGAAATTGGGGTGGGGAGGGGATGGGAGGAGAGAGAAAAGGCCAGACAGAGGTGGAAACAGGAGACAAGAACATGCACAATCACCTATTTCAAGAGCATTTCCTGAGGACATTTCCTAATGAGGGCCCTGGGTCTGTGAATCTCAGTTTAATTAGGAAACAGTCTCTCTCAAAGGAGGTGCTTGGCGCAGGGGAGGTGCTTAAAGAAATGCAGAAAGAGGCCAGGGAACTAGAAGCCAGCTTACATGAATTCCATTATGCCCCCGGCTCCCTTCATCCCTCCTTCCTCCTCCCTGTGTTTCTCTTAGTCTCTGAGCTCATTCTAAACTCCAAAACAAAAGTTCCATCCCAAGTAGCCAAAAACTCCAGTCAAATCCAACAATCCACCCACTAAATTGCAGGCTGTCTTGCTTTCCCAGCCAACCCCACCCACTCTCCTTTGTCTTAGAGGTCATTGTGTTCATTCCTCTGCCTCTAAGTAGGGTACTGCCCTCACCCTGGACCTTTCCTTTTCAAAACATTTTTGAAGGAAGTAAGTTCCACTGGTTCCCTTGGTTGGGTGTTACCAAGCCTGCCAGTCAGGAAGTTTGTTCTCATGGCTCCTGCTGAGTAGTTTCAAATACAGTTTGGATACGAGTTGCTCTGCTGTAAGTTTGGTAAAGACTTGAGAGAGGAAGGCTAATAAGGCTGTTAAATAATTATTTTCAGGTCTCGACGTTTCAAAGAAGTGGACTTTAAATGCAACATTTCCAGAGATTATACCAATCCCTTTGTATGCACGTATAACTCCTTTCCCAATCCCAAATTGTGCAAGTTCCCTCGTGCTCCTTAAAATTTCCAGAGAATGAGAACTCAGGAGCCAATCAAACCACTGTCTCCCAAACAAACAAGTATGAAGTTTTCTGGATATCTGAGCCTCTGCAGAGTTTCTGAAGTCCTAACTCAAGCACCCTTGCCTGGTAGGGGACAGTCAGGAATGAAGTAGAGGCTTTGAGTTCAGGGTGAGAGCTTCAAATAGTACACTGTGGTGTATGTAGTATGCCAACACTTCTATACTGGAAACAGTTCAGAATACATATGAAAAAGTAAACAGAACAAAAGCCACCATGAAAACTGGGTCTGAGTCATGTATCCAAGGTCTAGAAGAAATTAGTTAACAAAGTCAAATGAAAAATGGAATTTTCTCTTTCTGTGTGTACCTTCTATGAACTCTATGTCCAGTCACAGTCATTCATTCAACTAATATTTACTGGTCTCCAACTGCTCAACACTACAGACACAGCAAAGAAAAAACACAAAAATCCTTCTCAAGTTGTTTACATTCCTGCAGGAAGAAGCGGACAATAAACAAATAATAAGAATATATATTGTGTTGAATTGCAATCAGTGCTGCAGAGAAAAGTGAAGCAAGAGAAGACTAAGTTGGGCTCAGGTAGAAATTGCCATTTAAAAATGGGTGGTCCAAGAAGGCCTCACTGAGAAGATGACATTTCCCCAACAATCAGAAGCAGGGGAGGGAACAAGTCATGACGCAAATTTCTGAGAAGAGCAAGTACAAAGACCCTTGCCATTTTTTTTTTTAATGAAATTTTTTATTGTGGTGAAATATACATAACATAAAATTCACCATTTTAGCCATTTTTAAGTGTACAGTTCAGTGGCATTAAATACATTCACATTGTTGTACAACCATCACCACCATCCATCTCCAGAACTTTTCATCTTGCTAAACGGAAACTCTGTGCCCATTAAACACCAATTCCCTTTTCCCACTCCCCCTAGCCCCTAATAACCACCATTCGACTTTCTGTCTCTGAATTTGATTACTCTAGGTATCCATTATAAGTGGATTCATACAATATTGTCTATTTGTGACTGGCTTATTTCACTTAGTATAATGTCTTCAAGGTTCATCCATGTTGTAGCAAGTATCAGAATGTCTATCCTTTTTAAGGCTGAATTCCGTTGTAGGTACAGACCACATTTTGTTTATCTATTCATCTACTGATTGACATTTGGGTTGTTTCACCTTTTGGCTGTTGTGAATAATGCTGTTCTGAACACTGGTGTACAAATATCTTTTTTTCATATGCCCAGAAGTAGAATTGCTAGATCATATGGTAAATATATATTTAATTTTTTTGAAAAACCCAATACCGTTTTTTACAGAAGCTGTACCATTTTAGATTCCCATCACTAGCACACAAGGGTTCCAATTTCTCCACATCCTTGCCAACATTCACTATTTTCTATTTTGTTTTGTTTTGTTTTGTTTTTAATAAAAGCCATCCTATTGGGTTTGAAACAGTACCTGGCCATTTTTGAGGAATAATAAGGAGGCCTGTGGGACCAGCGCAGAATGAGTGAGGGGGAAGCAGTTAGGGGATGAGGTCAGAAAGAAAGCAGGAGGCCAGGTCATGCATGTAAGGCTTGAGAGTCACTGTGAGGACTTTAACTTTTACTCTGGGTGCGATGGGAACCCTAGATAAATTGTTTTGTACATTAGCTGCTGGTTTCATGTTCTTTGAACTAAATATTTGCTTCTCAAACTAAGGAATAAGCCTCCTCCAGAGTTTGAAAACAAAGTATGGAGAGTAATTCCGCAGAGCTCTCAATAGATGTCTGTTGCTTCTGACAATAAAATGAAGGCTGAACGAGCTGAGCCATTTTCCATCTGCCTTCATCTCGAGATACCAAAGAAGAGATGCCATACATCCACCCATGAGAGATGAACATGATGGATTGCTTTCATCGAAGTTCTTCACTTTATGAATTATCTTTAGCCAGGATTCAATCATTTAAAAATCAAACAAATATAATCATGGTATGATTCACAATTTTAGATTATCCCCTGCATTATTGCGGATAATCAAGAGCTGACATGGAGATAAAGAGCACTCTTCCTGGAAACTGGTGAAATTAAGGACTGCAAAGACAAGGGTAGGCAGACTCTCAGAAAAAGGGCAGCAACAATGTGAATCAGGCACTCACAAGCCTTGCAGAATAAAATAGACGAATTCAGTCCCAAGCCCCAGATGCCTCAGGAAGGATTGTCAGAAATGTCTGAGAAGATCAGAGCTGGGGAGAGAAAGGGCCCCAAAGGGAAGCCTGAAAACACATTTTTGAAAAGCAAAGAGTACCTCTTATAACCTCACTTCCCCCAGGCGACGGGGATGAAAGCTTCTACATCAAATTGAGAAGTCCGAGGAGTTATAGATTTTCTCAACAATAAATAATCTAGAGAGAATGGCCGCCCAGCCAACGTTTATAAATGTTAGAAAATATACACTTGTGTGTGGGTGTGTGGGTGGGGGGAGATGGAGGGTAGAGAAGGAGAGAATTATGGCATTGTCCCCTCTGGAAAAGGAGGAAGGACAGAAATCAATTTTCACTATGCAATTCTTAGGATTCAAATGAGGGTTAGGGGAGGGAAGTATGGCAAAATCTGGAAACGTAAATAACTAATTTCTCTCAGCAAAAAAAAAAAAAAAAAAAACAGGCCAAGTACTCCCAGGTTCTGTGTGCTGTTTTTCTTTCCACCTGAGGACCACCTTATTCATATTCCATTCTCAACACAGTATGATCGCCGCCGCCACACCTGCGGTAGTCTCCACCGCTTGCCTCACGTCACAATCCCTACCTCATTTTCCTTCTCTGTGGTCTCATTACAGAGGTTACCTTTTTTTAAGCCTCCAAACATTTATAATAATAAAAGTGGGACTAGGATATAGGAGACTTCTTTCTATATCCCTCTTCCTTCTCTCCTCAAGTAGAAAAATAATGGACCTAAATGGTAGTGAGAGTTTTAGGTCATTCATTCAATCATTCAATAAATATGAAGCTTCTTCTAAATGCCAGTCATTGTGCTTGGTGTTACCAACACAACAGGGAGGAAAAAGACATGTTTCTTGCCTATGTGGCACTCACTGTCTTTAATAATGTTCTTATATAAGATTCCTGAATATAATGACGAAAAACAACTTTCTACAGAGAGTTGACTTCCTGCAAAACGACTGCTCTGTACTCTTCAAAACTCTCAAGGTCAGGAATGACAGGCTGAGGAACTATTCCAGATCAAAGGAGAATAAAGAGACATGAAATGAAATGCAGTGTGTAACCATGGACTGGACCTGGATCAGGGAGAAATATTTTATTATAAAAAATATTATTGGACAATTAGCAAAATTCGAATATGGACAATATTATATATATATATATGTATACTAGACAGAGAGAGCATGCAAATGCAGTAAAATATTAATAACAGGTCAATCCTGGTGCAAGATAGGTGGGTGTTAATTATACTATTCTTACAACTTTTCTTTAGGTTTGATATTTTTCAAACTAAAAAGCTGGGAGGAAAACAAGGTTATGGATTCTCCTATCCTGAATGGCCTTTATAAACAAGTTTGCCAGTCACTTTTGATAAGAACAAAATCTCACCCAAAATTATCTAGTCCCAAATCAGGAACTTTAGATTAGAGGGGTAGATGAGAAGACAGAACACCTTTGTCTTTGATTTACAACCAAAATTGTCAGCAAGTGAAAATACCTCAAAAGAAACCACAACCTTGGCTCATGTTAGTATGGTTATAAAAAAACACATACTGTTATTGTCATTTTGTGGGACTAACAAATTAATAAATCAGGGCCCTAGGCTGGAACTCGAGGAGGCATTGGCGAAGATATACAGAGGCTGCAGGCAGAAAAAAACAGTAGCTGGCACATAGGGGTATCTAGTATATATGTAAGAATTAAGGATACATGGAGAGAGGGGTGAAAGAGAAGCAGAATTTGTTGAGCTGCAAGTCATGCACATATGTTATTTCATTTAACCTCCATAACAATCCAATGACATAAGTATTATAATTCCACTTTACAGATTGAGAGATTAAATAACTTTCCCAAGATCATATAGCCAGTAAAAAGAAGAGCTGAAATTTGAACTTGGCTCTTTGTGACTTCAAAGCCCATGTTCTTTCTACTATACCACCCTAATTCCACAAAAAGTAAAGATTCTAGGGTACGGTTATTAAAGGAGAATTTGAGCCAGTTCTTATTCTGTGCTCAGGTCACACCCTGCCAATGTCTTCTCTTTCCTTCCAAATGGATACTGATGGGCCAAGACTGGGGGTAGTAGGATCATTAAATCTGAAAGTTTCATCTTAACCATATCCAATCCAATCTAGGGCCAAAATGTCTCCAGATTATCATTTTAGATGCCAGGAAAGGAGATCCCAAAGCATCTCTGTAGCTACTCCAGTAGTTCCTAGATATGATTTTATGTCTAATTATAATTCCTACTCCTCCAACTTTAACCCATCTCCTTTTCCTTGGTTTTTAGTAGAAATATAAGGTAATAGATCTCTAGATGCCAACTATGTCACCCTTCTGAAACTTCTTTCATCATGCTATTCTTTCATCATGCTATCTAGATCTTTTCCATTTACTACCTCATTCTTGAGAGGAACAAGAAAATCTTCAGTGCAGGTTAAGAAGTATCAGAGAAGGAAATGAAACCTTGATTCGTGTTGGCCAAAGAGGGGGCGGGGCAGGTAGACATTTTTAAAGATGATAGAGCCCAATGGAAGGAAAATGGTTGCAATTTCCCTAACAAGCGAAATACCTTCATATTTGGCCTTCCCAAACCTCAGCTGCCACCCAAGACTTCCAGATGCTGCCGGCACACACCATTAGGAAACATCCGTCACAAAGGACAGACCCAAGTGGGACAAAAAAGCGTAGGAAGGCAGACGGTTCCAGTTTAATGAGGATGGTTTAACAAAACATCTTTTAAGCTTCCTAATTCACTTGGCCATTTGCTTCCCAGACTTGGCTGCCAATCAGAAGCAGACTAGGAATGTTTGCCAGAGAATGGTAATCTCCTCCTTATCTTAACCCAGGAGAACCCAGTACCAGAAAAATGTCAGCTTGTCACTCTAAAACATGATTAATCCTATTCCACAGCTAAAAATTCATTGAGATGTTGGGACTTCAGCTACATCAGGTTCATCATTCTGGTCTGGTCAACCAGAGACTTGTAGAACATCAAAAATGAGCATAGTGTTCCCCATTATGACCCATGTCTGTTACCAGCTCTGAGCTCACAACATCTAGGACATTTTTAGTATTTATTAATCATCCACGGAAACAAAGACCAGTGGACATCAGGCACCAGCCCAGATCTCTTAGTCTTTCTATTTTTGGATCTCTTCATTACTTTTACAACAAAAGCTATTAAGAAATATCGACTTGAGATAAGGAATAATGAGTATTCTGAACATGCTATCATTATATGAAGATCAACAGAAAATAAAGGATTGCTTTTCCATTTTAGTTTCAAAAGGAAGAAAGCTCCAGATATGTTCAAAAACAAGGGGATTGACAGAGAAGCCTCTAAGAATCCTGATTTTATTCAGAGAAATTGCACCAAATTTTGGACTAAATCTAAGGAATTCCAACTGATATCATTGGCTTCAGATATTTGGGGATACTATCCTAGCCCTCAATTCAATTCGGCTGACATAAAGTCCCTTAGCACCTTGTCCCCACTAGAATTCTATCCAGTAGAATCCTACAGTTTGCAAATACTGTATCCGGGGCCAGCCTCCTGCCCTATTCCTTGGTCCACCTTCCTGGCGCATAAGATTGTTAACTCTAAACAATGAGATCCTCTCAGATCCCACTCAGATTCACTTAGCAGCCATCAGAGAGTACTACCCTTTCTTGAAGCAGGCTGCAGCCCTAAATCACATTCGCCCTGACTGCTGCATTGCAGTAGATAACTGAAGTGTGAGTGCCCTCTACCCTCCTTGTGGAAAATGACACTCTCCTCAAGTCTTAAAAAGACACACACACACACACACACACACACACACCCACCCACCCACCCCCTACCTCTTCTCTCAACCAGATCTGCAGTTTCCTGCTCTCTGTTAATCCAAGCTGCTCTGATTATACTTCCAGGGCTTTCTTTTCACCGTTCTTCTGCCACTTACTCCCACTATTAACCTTTTCTGTGGCTCTCTGCTGGAACAGAGCTAATCTTTCCCCACACGTGAACCTCTTGCTCTCATTCACCTCGGCCTTCACGCAGAATGTCCCTCTCTGCCTAGAATATTCTCTTTCCTGTTCAACATGACCCTCCTTCAGGAAGCTTCTCTAACCACACGCCAGATATCTGATTTCTCCAGGATGCTCGCCTTGCCCCCTGCTCTCCCCTCATTGATGCCCAGTGGTATAACTCACTGGCCCAGAACTTCGCACTGGGAGAATGCCCAGTTAGGGAAGAGAGTAGGAGTACTAAATGGTGAGGTGTCGCTGAGAAGCACAGCTCCTGCCTGAAGAAGATTTCAGCTTGCCTTTCCAACCCTGGTGAAGCCTGAGGTACAAAGAGTTAACTGGCCACAGCAAAGGAAGTACTCCAGGATCTTCGGCCCAATGTGGCAATGTCGGAGATTTGAAACAAGAACTCGGGTCCAAGTCTCTTTCACCACAACAAAGTGAAAGTACAAAGGAAGTAACTCAAATTGGCTGAGACAAAGTACACTTTCTGTGACATTTATTATTTGCTCCAGCGTCATCCCCTTGATCTCCAATGACTGAACAGACAACTCAGAGTTTTATTATTTTTATTGCTTTATTTAATTTGGAAAATAAGTCATCTAAAGCTTTGGTATTAGACAACATGATATGATAATCTGCAGTAACTAAGTTTAAGTTTAGACTACAGAAAAGAGGAGTGGTCCAGTAGTCGAATGGTTGGGTGTTATTTTTAAAAGGATTTTACTTGTCTTGGGAGAATGGGGAAGTATCCATGTAATGCCCTTATATTGTAAAAGCTCCCAGAGAAGATAATTTTCTGTATTTGTTCCCATTTATCCTGTATTGTCTGTAAATAAGTACGCAGATGGATTCTGTTTAGTTTGGGTTAGTTGTAAAGTGAGAAACTGGATAGTCCTTATAAGGTTTGGTGTTTTCCTCAAGCGGAAACCACAAAAGGTTTCCAAATGAAAAAGACTGGATTCGAACTATTAAAAATTAGATTTCAGCTAAGTGTAAGTACAGACAAAGGCAAATTTCAAATTAGACAATTAAGGCACCAAAATGATTCTTTACATAAAAGAAGTCAAGCAAGAGCAATGTCCCCACACACAGTTATAAACACTGTGGCCATCACCACCAAATCAGCACAGACTCATTCACACATAGTGTGAGACAACAGTGGCAAATAGAGAATTCCATTCTCTGGAAACTTAGTATTAAGGGCATTTTGTAAATTCTTCCCTGCCTCATAAAATAAGTATACCATATATAAACCATGGAATGGAAAGGGTATTCCTAAATCAGAGATGAACAGTATGGTATTCACATGAGAGGTAAGGGTGTGTCAAGATCCCAGATGACTTTGTAGCTGATGGAAAGTAAGAGTGGTAAGGGCTTCATTTCCAGTGTTGGCAAGATTAGGGCATGTCTTCTGTGCACCTTGGGTTAATCTGAGAAGCCTGCATGGAAGAGGAGGGAATAACCTCATCTTGGCATTTTGTCTAAGTGTTTCCCAGGGAAACATCAGTTTAAGCTACATCTTCATGCTGGTGTAAAGCTTGGGCTATGATCCAATAAATTGAATCTCATTTAGACCTTCCTTCCATGTCCCCCACC